>NC_039258.1:3140849-3180849 GCF_003368295.1 Carassius auratus | reverse complement strand
TCCCTCTAGGAACGGCTCCTGACGTTCCCTCCAGGACAACTGGTCTTGCGAGCGTAAAATTCTTGCACTAGTTTGGGGTCTAAGATGTCCTTAGCAGGAACCCAGGAGCGCTCCTCGGGACCATAGCCTTCCCAGTCCACAAGATACTGCCGGGACCCACGTACTTGACGGACATCTAGTATTCTGTGGACTGTGTAAGCTGGCTGGCCCCCGATGATACGAGGAGGAGGAGGTCTTCCTGTCGCAAGAAAAGGAGAAGACAAAACAGGTTTTAACAGGGAGACATGAAAAGTTGGATTAATCTTCAAAGACTTAGGCAAGTACAATTGATAGGTAACTGGGTTCACTTTCCTGGCAATCCTGAAGGGGCCAATGAATCTCTGGGACAGTTTGCGGGACTCCACCCGCAAGGGAATGTTCTTAGTGGAGAGCCAGACTCTTTGGCCAGGGCGCAGAGTGGGGGCAGGTCTGCGTCTGCGATTCGCCTGGTGCTGGTATTGCTGAGAGGCCCTAAGGAGCTTGAGTCTGGCTTTTTTCCATGTCTGGCGGCAGCGTTTAACAAATTGATGAGCAGAGGGAACTGCAACTTCCACCTCTTGTTCAGGGAATAGTGGAGGGGTGTAACCAAACTGGCACTCGAAAGGGGACATGCCTGTTGCAGAGGAGCGAAGGGTATTGTGTGCGTATTCTGCCCACATGATGAATGAAGACCAAGAGGAAGGACTGTTAGCTGCCATACATCTCAGTGTCGTCTCAAGATCTTGGTTAAGCCGCTCAGTTTGTCCATTGGACTCTGGGTGAAACCCAGAAGACAGGCTCACTGTAGCCCCCAGAGATTGACAAAAAGCCCGCCAGAATCGGGAGGAAAACTGGGGTCCTCGATCAGAGACGATGTCTTGTGGAATTCCAAAGACTCTGAACACATGATTTATGACCAATTCAGCAGTTTGTTTTGCGGTGGGTAGTTTAGGCAGAGGAATAAATCTGGCGGCCTTGGAAAATCTATCAACTATGACCATGATAGTGGTGTTGCCTTGTGATAGTGGAAGACCAGTGATAAAATCCATGGAAAGGTGGGACCAAGGTCTATGAGGTATGGGGAGAGGGTGCAATAGCCCTTGAGGAGAGCGGTGAGAGATTTTATTTTGGTTGCATGTGGGACATGCGTTCACAAATGTGGTCACATCCTCCTTGATAGTTGGCCACCAGAATCGTCTTTGGAGGAACTCAAGAGTGCGTGAGGTACCAGGATGACAAGTGAGACGAGAGGAGTGTCCCCACTGGAGGATCTGAGAGCGGACAGCTTTAGGGACAAACAGACAGTGGGTAGGCCCCCCTCCTGGGTCTGGTTCTCTGGCTTGGGCTTGTTTTACAGTATCTTCCAGATTCCACCTGACAGGGGCTAATATCTTGGAACTTGGAATAATTGGTGCAACACAATCTTCCTGTGGAGCTTTAACATATGCTCGGGACAAGGCATCAGGCTTTAGGTTCTTAGAGCCAGGGCGGTAGGACAAGATGAACTGGAATCTATTGAAAAATAAGGACCAACGTGCCTGGCGGGGGTTGAGTCGCTTTGCCTGCTGAATATATTCCAGATTCTTGTGGTCCGTCAGTACTTGGAATGGGTGTTTGGCCCCCTCAAGCCAATGTCTCCACTCTTCAAGCGCTAACTTGACTGCCAGTAACTCTCGATCCCCTACATGATAGTTGCTTTCAGTAGGTGTAAGGCGGTGGGAAAGGAATGCACATGGATGCAGCTTGTTGTCCTCTCCTCTCTGGGATAATACAGCTCCAACCCCTACATCTGAAGCATCGACTTCCACGATGAATGGTCTATCTGGGTTTGGGAGAATGAGAATAGGTGCAGAGGTGAAATATTTCTTCAGTTTGTTGAAAGCCAACTCTGCTTCAGGTCCCCAAGAAAAGGTGGTTGTGTTCCCCTTGGTGAGAGCAGATAAAGGAGCCGCCACAGTACTGAAGTTCCGGATGAATTTGCGATAAAAATTGGCAAAGCCAAGGAAACGCTGTACCTCTTTTACCGATGAGGGGGAGGGCCAATCCACAACAGCTTGAACCTTTTGAGGATCCATTTGTATTTGGCCAGGC
Organism: Carassius auratus; assembly: GCF_003368295.1. NCBI lineage: Eukaryota > Metazoa > Chordata > Actinopteri > Cypriniformes > Cyprinidae > Carassius > Carassius auratus. The sequence continues at coordinate 3,178,740 of NC_039258.1, read as the reverse complement.
TTGATGATGAACCCCAGGAACTGAACCTTGGTCACATGAAACTCACATTTCTCAGGTTTAACATAAAGATGGTTATCAAGAAGGCGCCTCAGAACCTTACTGACGTGTTCTACATGCTCTTGGAGGGAACTCGAGAAGATGAGGATATCGTCTAAGTAGACAAAAACAAAGTGGTTTAACATGTCTCTGAGAACATCATTGATGAGAGCTTGAAATACTGCGGGAGCATTAGTGAGGCCAAAGGGCATAACTAAATATTCATAGTGCCCAGTGGGCGTGTTGAAGGCAGTTTTCCACTCATCTCCTTGCCTAATGCGAACAAGATGGTAGGCGTTGCGCAAGTCAAGCTTAGTGAAGATGGAGGCTTCTTGCAGCATTTCAAATGCAGTTGTCATTAGTGGCAAGGGATAACGGTTTCGAATGGTTATCTTATTAAGGCCCCTGTAATCAATACATGGTCGAAGTCCGCCATCCTTTTTCCCAACAAAAAAGAATCCAGCTCCAGCAGGGGAAGTGGATGGTTGGATGATGCCTGCTACAAGAGCTTCATTAATGTATCGGTCCATAGCAGTTCGTTCAGGGGGAGACAAAGAAAATATACGACCTCTGGGGGGACAGGTACCCGGGAGTAGCTCAATGGCGCAGTCATAAGGCCGATGAGGTGGTAAGGAGGTGGCCTTCCTTTTACTGAACACTGCTTTGAGGTGGTGGTATGGAGCAGGGACTTGAGACAGATCTATGGTTTCTTGGGACTCGAGAATAAGGTCAGGGGGGTTCTGGGCCAAGCATTTAGTCTGACAGGTGGGACCCCAACCTAGAACAGTGCCAGTCGACCAGTCAACGTGTGGATTATGCTGGAGAAGCCATGGGTGACCGAGGATAACAGGGAACTCTGGAGACTGTATAAGGTGAAAGCACATTCTCTCCTGGTGCTGGTAAGTGGTGAGACCAAGGGGAGAGGTGAGGTGGGTTACTTTCCCGGGAGACAATGGTCTTCCATCCAAGGCTGTCACAGTTAGGGGTGCAGGAAGAGAATAAGTAGAGATCTGAAGACTCTTAGCAAGAGAAACATCCATGAAATTCCCGGCAGCGCCAGAATCAATCAATGCCTCTAGTTGGTGTTTTTGTCCTCTCCAAGTGAGTGTGATTGGAAGGAACAGCCCAGAGTTGGAAGGTGAAGTGGTGCGTGTAACTCCCGTCACAGTCCTTCCTTGCCTGTACGGGACTGGGCGTTTCCCGAAAGCTCGGGGCAGGTGGAGCGAAAATGACCATACAATCCACAATAAAGACAACAGCGCTCTCTCATACGACGGTCTCGTTCCGAGGGGGAAAGTCTAGCCCTACCCAATTGCATGGGTTCCGAAGAATCTTGGGGCACTGGTGGCATTTGAGCAAGAGCTGGACTGGCAGACCATGAGGAAACAGATGGGCGGTTCCGGCTTCTCTCTCTCAGGCGATTATCCAGTCGGATTGCTTGATCCATGAGAGTTTCCAGATCAACAGCAGGTTCTCTGGTAGCCAGATCATCCTTGATTGCCTCTGACAGACCATTCAGGAAACACACCATGAGGGCCTCATTGTTCCAACCACTCCCTGCTGCAACGGTCCGAAACTGAATGGCATACTCAGCTGCACTGCCATTACCTTGACGGAGGGTGAGAAGTCTCTTTGAGGCTTGTCGGCCACTGAAGGGGTGATCGAAGACTCGCTTAAACTCCTTTTCGAATGCGGAATAACTTGAACAGAAGGGGGCTTGTGCCTTCCAGACTGCGGTTGCCCAATAAAGGGCTTTGCCAGAAAGGAGGGTGATGACATACGCTATCTTGGCTCGATCTGAGGGGAAGGACGATGGTTGTAGTTCAAACGTGAGAGAGCATTGAGTCAGGAACCCATCACATGCACTAGGGTCACCTGAGAAATGTTGTGGTGGAGGTAGGCGGGGTTCACTTAGAGGAGAGAGCACTCGAGAATCTGGAAGGGGTACAGAGGCAGCAGGAGAAGCGGTAACTGAGGTAGAGGGCAGCCGGTCAAAGATCTGACGGACCGAAGTCATGAGATCAGACAGCAACTGGGAGTGTCTAGCCATCAAAGCCTCCTGCTGAGCTAGTGCTGACTCATGGCGTTGGACTGTGGACTCATACTGAGCAGCTGTGGCAAGGAGTTCTTGAGGATTTGGCGCCTCTGGGTTCATAATGTGGCTTGGTTATTCTGTCAGGACCGGGGCTCGAACTTGGGTCTCTGATGCCAGAGTCTTAATTTCTACCGCTGAGCCACAGGAGGTAGTTGAACCCAAATAGTCAGACGCCTTGTAAACTTAACTGAGAAGAGTTTATTTAACAAAAACAGCAAAAGGGAACAAAATATCCTTTGTATAGAGTAAGTTATAAAACAGGAAAATCCACAGACCAGAACGGGTCAAAAATAGTAAAACAGTCTCCAAAACAAAAACTCAGAGAGAAAACTGCAAAACTATTCTCAGGAAAACAATTCAAAAAATACTTTCAAAGAATAGATCTGGAAACTAGAGCAGACTTACGGCAGCAACTTGCTTAGGAACAATAATAACCAAGCAGAGACACAAAGGAAGTGATCAGCTTAAATAGACAGCCCAGAATGAGAAACATGTGAAAACAATTACACTGATTACAAAATGCACAATGTTGACGTGAGTGCACATTGGGGACCTCTAGTGGCCAAAATAACACATTGCAACACAAAGGTTCTGACAGGTTTCATTCCATTTCAATTATATTTTACGATTATTTATATACTATTGTAATATTTATTAATATTTACAGTTTTTCAGTTTTAATTACTATAGTCTATTTTGTCATCCAATTCTACTAAGCAGAAATGTGTACTCTCCTACCGTAAATATATCAAAACTTTAATGTTTGATTATTAATATGCATTGCTAAGAATTCATCTGAACAACTTTAAAGATGATTTTCTCAATATTTAGATTTTTTTGCTCCCTCAGATTCCAGATTTTCTAATAGCTGTATCTCTGATCATATCAAACCATTCATCAATATAAAAGCTTATTAATGATGAATGAATCTCAATTTTAAGAAATGTGCTCCAGGGTCATGTGTTGCATTGTCTGAGCTGATTGCATGCAATTCATGAACAGCTGACTCTTATTTCTAAGTGAAGTGAATCAGTCGAACAGATTGATGGTTTCTGGAGACCTCAGCGTATGATAACTGAGATCTGGTCTGGTTTATCCTTCACACTTGATGTGTAGTTGATGGGCACTGCGTTCGTTCTTCATCTGCTGACTCACGTGGCGGCGGTGACCATCGATCCTGCAGATCTGAGCGTTCGGACCAGGAAGGATTACTCCAGCCCCATGCCTGTGTTTGACAACACTAAACACCAGCACGTGATCCACAACCTGCACTGCACGCTGTGTGAGGTGGACGTGTACGTACTGGACACCACTCTACATTCACTCCATCCCTGCAGAGGAGAAAATATCAGTGCACTGTCCTCATTCTGATTTAAATTAGAATTAAATTTGCTTCCTACTTCCTTTTAATTCATTAGTGTAACCTGGAGTGACAGGAAGAGGAATATTTCTATGCAATAATTGCATTTCTAGATATTTTGCCACCCTTGCTTTTAAATGTAAATGTAATCCAATTTGCTCCATTTTACTATTATTTAATATTATTTATATGCCATTGTAGTATTTAGTAATATTTTGAGCTTTATTTTTAGCTTTTATTTCAGTTTTCAGTATATAATATAATATGAAATACACTTTAATTATATTTAATTATATAGTATAATTACAGTGGGGCTCGAAAGTTTGTGAAAATGCGAGTAATTTTCAAAAAATAAGAGAGATCATACTAAATGCATGTTATATTTTATTTAGTACTGTCCTGAGTAAGATATTGTACATAAAAGATATTAACATTTATTCCACAAGACAAAAACATTGCTGAAATTATTAAAATAACCCCACTCAAAAGTTTGGGAACCCTTGGTTCTTATTACTGTGTTCTGTTACCTGATGATCCATGACTGTCTTTCTGTTTTGTGATGGTTGTGCATGAGTCCCTTGTTTGTTCTGAACAGTTAAACTGAGCAGCGTTCTTCAGAAAAATCTTTAAGCTCCTGCAGATTCTTCAGTTTTCCAGCATCTTTGCATATTTGAACCCTTTCCAGCAGGGACTTTATGATTTTGAGATGCATCTTATCACACTGAAGACATTTGAGGGACTCAAACACAACTATTTAAAAAGATTCAAACATTCACTGATGCTCCAGAAGGAAACAAGATGCATTAAGAGCTGGGGGGTGAAAACTTTTGAACACGATGAAGATGGCCAGATTTGTCTTATTTTGTTGAAATATATATATTTTTTCCATTTAGTTCTGCCCTCCGTAAGCAACAGAAGATACTTGTATGTTTCCCGGTACACAAATTAAGTACAATTTACCTTGATCGTCAAATTCCAAAAGTTTTCACCCCCCAGCTCTTAAAGCATCTTGTTTCCTTCTGGAGCATCAGTGAATGTTTGAATCTTTTTTAATAGTTGTGTTTGAGTCCCTCAAATGTCCTCAGTCTAAAAAGATGCATCTCAGAATCATAAAGTCACTACTGGAAAGGGGTCAAATATGCAAAGATGCTGGAAAACTGAAGAATCTGCAGGAGCTTAAAGATTTTTCTGAAGAACGCTGCTCAGTTGAACTGTTCAGAACAAACAAGGGACTCATGCACAACCATCACAAAACAGAAAGAGAGTCGAGGATAATCAGGTAACAGCACACAGTATCAAGAACCAAGGGTTCCCAAACTTTTGAGTGGGGTTATTTTAATAATTTCAGCAATGTTTTTGTCTTGTGGAATAAATGTTAAAATATTTATGTACAATATCTTACTCAGGACAGTACTAAATAAAAAATAACATGCATTTAGTATGATCTCTCTTATTTTTTGAAAATTACTCGCATTTTCACAGATTCTGCAAGGGGTGCCCAAACTTTTGCTCCCCACTGTATATACCAGTGTAGAATATTTTGAATTAGCTTTAATTTTATATATTTTCAGATTTCAGTATAGAATAGAAACTGTAGGCAGTTTTATTTAATTTTAGTGTTTATATTTAAAAATAAAAAAAGTCTAACATTCATGAGATTTCTGTGTTATAATTTATAAATTATTTTAGTATTTATTAATATTTTGAATTAGCTTAAATTTGTTTATTTTTAGCTTTCAGTTTGTTTAAAACTTTTACAGTCATTTTAGTCATTTTACCTGTTCATTTTTTATTTTTTTCTATTTACAGTAGGTTTATTTATATCTATTTCAGTTAAAAACAAGACGGTCTGCAACATCTGCTATTGGTTTACATTTATTTAAGTTTATTAATCTTACCCCACTGACAGATACTTTTCTTAAACACAAATTAATTACTTTTAATATTTACTTTACAGAAAACAAGAGTACATATCTAAAATTCAATGTTTTTGTAGTACTGTTAACATATTGTTATAGTTTTCAATATTTTTAATTAGCTTTTTAATATTTATAATTTACTTTGTTTAAAACTTTCAATATTTTACACATTTTAGGTGTTTTTGTCTTTTTTTTATATATATTTCCATTTAGCTTTATATGTATATATATATATATATAAATTTAAAAACAGAAAAAAACTGTTATTCCTCTTATTGTATTTTTCTTACCCCATTGGTAGATATGTTTTCGGGCTTCGGGAAACTAACAGCAGTTTTATTAAATTTTTAGTGTTATTTTTAGTACTACTTACATAATAATGTAGTAATGTACAAACATTTAGAATTATAATTATTTTTGGTTTCCATTTGAATTTCTTTAAAAGTTTAAGTAATTTTTTTAATCTCCTTTTGTCAATTTTGCTAGTATCTTTTACGTTTCTATACAGCTTTAATTTAAAAAAAATTTTTAAGTGTATTAATTTTCAACTTCAATTTACATTTTTATTTTAGTTAGTAGCTAAGGCAACATTTAAATTTTTTCAAATTCTTTTAAGCGTTTCATCCATTATTGCATAAATTTCATTTCAGTGTAATTTTAGCATTATTTATATACTACTGTAGTAATTATTAATATTTTGATTTACCATTTTTTTTGTATACATTTTCAAAATCTTTAGATTTTTCTCTTTTTGTTGTTTTTTTTTATTTCTATTTAGCTTCATTTTTATTTACATTTTAGTAATTTGAGTAAGTAGTAAGTCAACTCAAACTTTTATTTCATTTAGTAGACAAAACAGCATTTCTTCGTTTTCTCAGCATGTCTTGCTTCATTTGAGCGTTGACACAACAAATTATTTTTCAGTTGACAACAATGTTCCATTTTCATTTCCTCATGCATGTTTTCTAGCTGTAATGTGAAATCCTCTGGTGATTTGTGAATGGCACACAGCTCTTACAGAGACGATTGCTTCTCTCCTCACAGCGGACCTAAAGCCAAACACTGCAGCTCATGCAACAAATGCATCGCAGACTTCGACCATCACTGCAAGTGGCTGAACAACTGTGTGGGAGGAAGGAACTACTGGTGAGCAGAAGTCAGGTTTCAGAGCGCTGATGATCTTTCTGTTTGACTGTGGCTGGAGGTTCATGTTTTCCCAGGTTCTTCTTCATAACCATCTGTTCTGCTGTGGTGGGGATGCTGCTCCTGGTTCTTGTGGTTTTGTTTGTCTTCATCGAGCACTACGTGAACCCTTCTGTCCTGCGCACCGCGCCGCAGTTTCAGAGTAAGACTCAATCCCAGTTCATCAACGCAAGAAATTAATACTTTTATTCGTCAAGGATGCACTGAATTGATAAAAAGTGACAGAACAGACATTTATAATGCTACGAAATATTTCCATTTTAAATAAACGCTGTTCTTTTGAGCTTTCTATTCACCTGTGAATCATGAAAAATAAAATATATCACTGTTTCAACAAAAATATTGATGTTTTCAACATTGATAATAATCAGAAATGTTTCTCGAGCAGTAAATCATCATATTTTCATGATTTCTGAAGATCATGTGACACTGAAGACTGGAGGAATGATGCTGAAAATACAACTTTGATCACAGAAATAAATTATATTTTAACAGTTATTCACATAGAAAGAGGATATCTTAAATTTTAATAATATTTCACAATTTTTACTGTACTTTTGATCAAATAAATGCAGCCTTGGTGAACAGAAGAGACTTAATTAGAAACATTAAAAATCTTAAAGAGTCCAAAATTTTGAAGACATGTAACTTTCCAAACAGTATTTTTGTTTTGCTTTCCAGTACAAAAATCTTAACATTCTTAAAAATATAAATTTTTAATTATATATAATAAATTAAGCAAATTTCTTTAGTTGAAGTTTATTTCTCTTACTGCATTGGCTGATATTTTTTTCTTGTTTCGAGTATAAACTTGCTTAATTTTAACGCATTCTTTTCAGAAAACAAAACAAAATATTTAACATTCATGACATTTCAGTGTTATCATTTATAGCATTTATTATTATTTTGACTTAGCTTAAATTTTTATATTTTTAGTTTTCAGTTTGTTTAAACCTCTTACAATTTTATTCATTTTATCTGTGCATTTTTATTAGTTTTTCTCTTTAGTTTCTTTTTATTTTACAGTAGTTTTATTTATATCTATTTCAGTTAAAAACAAGACGATCTAATACATCTGCTATTGGTTTACATTTATTTAAGTTTATTGTTCTTACCCCATTTCTTTTTTTTTTTAACAAAAATTAACTGAATTGTAATGCACTTTTCAGAAAACAATAGTTAATATCAAAAAAAAATATTGTTTACATACTATTATAGTGTTTATTAATATTTTAAAATTAACTTTTTATATTTTCAGTTTAATTCTTAAAAAAAAATATATTTTACTAATTTTATGTGCTTTACCAATTTTGTTTAGCTTTATTTTTCATCAATTTGATTGGAAAACTGAAAAAATCTTCTAGTTTTTCATGGATTTTTCTTACCCCACTGCAGATATAAACATGCTTAATTTGAATGAATGAAGTCATTGAGCTTCCCGAGGAAGCGTGTCAGGATTGGGTGTTTTCCAGGGTGCAGCTGTAATGTGTCTTGTTCTCTGGCAGCTGTGAAAGCTAACGTCTCGTGGCTGGTTTTCCTGCCGGTGGCTCCTTTAGAGACGAGCTCCATCGGTCTCCTGACGCTGGCCTTCATCACAGTCCTGCTGGCTCTGGCTGCTCTCTTACTGCTCTGCCACTTACTCTGCTTCCACATCTACCTCCGTGAGTCTGAGCCCAGCGTTATCCACTGCTGAAGACAGATAGCAGCTTCTGTTCACTCTGTGTTGTGTCTCAGTATCTCAGGGCATCAGCACTTACGAGTACATCGTCAGGAAGCGTCAGTCTCCGACCGCTCAAGAGAAGGAGCAGGTTCCTCCGGCGCTGCCGTCTAACGGAGTCACCGCACAGGTACACACCGCTGAACACAGTTAAACAATCAATACCAATCCTGCAATGCAACTTCAAATAAAACACTAAATAACTCTTTTGCATAGGGATAACAAGAAATTGCATTAAAATTTATGCAAAATATACAGCATGGATTTTTTCAGGCCAAAAGGATGTTTAACCAAGCTAAAAGCTCATTCAGAATATTAATAAATGGTATAATAGTTAATTTATTAATAAGTCACTTTGAAATTGTATATATCATTAAAAGCACTATACAAATAAACAATTAGTTTAACAGTACAGAACACTTGCCATGCAAAAAATACCTTCTTTACATGGGAAAAAAAATTGCATATATATTTTTTTTTTTTTTTTTTTTTTTTTTTTAATATAATGAATTGTAGGATTTTTTGCTAACCTAAAAAACTAATTAATAATTAATATAAATAAATATGTAATGTGTATATATATATATATATATATATATATATATATATATATATATATATATATATATATATATATATATATATATATATATATATATATATATGAATGTACATATATAAATTATTATTTATTTAAAAATAAAATAATCTTACAAACTAATATTTAACATTGTTTATATTATAAAATTTTTGAATATGTATATATTGAATTAATTTATTATTGATATGTTACATTTATTCTTTTAATTTATTTGTAATATTTAATATCATTATAATATTTAAAACATGCATTTTCTGTTTAGCTGCTTTGAAAGAATATGTTTCATCAAAATTATTGTGAAATTAAATGAATAATGCTACAACAACAACAACAACAACAAAACACTGCATAACACACTCATCATGCAAAAAATATAATGGATGTAAAATAAAATAATTAAAAATCTCTCAAACTAAATTAATTAAATTTAGAATTAATGCTGAATACAGTTTCATGAATTTCAAGGCAAGGTGTGCCTAAAAGTTTAAGGTCAATCAGAATATGAATAAATATCGATATAAAGAATATAAATAAAATCTTGCAATGCAATTCAACAAAACGCTAAATAACTGATGCAAGATATGATTTATGCAGAATTTTGTTCTCATGTCCAGGATCTCATGGGATAAGAGGACGTTTCGACTCTTTCTATGCTTTGATTCAGATCATGAACATCATGCACATTTGCACAGACTTCACCTGCTTCTGTGTTCTGTCTTCCTCTAAGAGTCTCGGGCCGCTGGAGTCTCCGGGGAACTGTGACGCGCCGCTCTCCAGCAGATCTTGGTGAGCTTTAAGACACAGAGGTAATGCTTAGATCTGTTCTCACGCTGTTACTTCAGATGCTCTGCTGCTTCTTCCCCAGCACTTTTAAACTGGAAGAGAGAGGACAAACATCCGCTCGACTGCCAGAGCCCATCTGTGCTGAGGTGACCGGACCTGGACTTCAGAGCCCTGAATCTCCACTGCTGCTGTTGAAGATTAGATGAGAAATAATGACAAATTAGACATTTGGCCTTGGCAACTAAATGAAAAAAAAAGTATAAGTTGATAACTAACCCTATAAAAACATTTTCAGTAATTTAAGTAAAGCTAAAATAAAATAAAACATTAATAATATATGAAAATGTAAAATGTTGCCTTGTTACAATTTTTGAGTTTTAAATAAAACAAAAAAATCTACTTCAACATAAGCAAAATAATATTAGTAAAAAAAAACATTTAACTGAATTTTTTTTAATAAATTAATGAAAATAAATAAATAAATAAATATATATATATATATATATATATATACTAAAATGTAATTAATTATAGAATAATAAAAATAATTAATGATAACTATGAATAAATTACTTCTAATATTATTAATGCATTTTTAAACTTGTACTATTCATAATAAATTACTATTACAATAAATATATACTATATATATATATATATATATATATATATATATACTAAATATATTAATAAATATTATTTATTAATAAATTTACTTATTATTTATATATTATTAATATATATATATATATATATATATATATATATATATATATATATATATATATATATATATATAAAATTGATCAATGCATTTGTATTTATTTTAGTATTATTTATTATAATGCTTAAATAACACTGCGTTGAATGTATCTTTTGAACTAGCTTAATGAGAATAAATAAGTATCATTTTATATAATGAAACCTGGTGGGTTTAATCCGCTGTTTGTCTCTTCAGCTGGAGGAGGTGAATGAAGAGAGACGTCTGGAGTACAGCTCTGGATCCCCAGCTCAGGTGATCGCAGGTAAAGCTGCAGTGTTTTCTGCCTCGTGTTTACCTGCAGCCGCAGCTGACTGTCCTCCTGTTTCCTGCTGGTAGCTGAGCCTGTGATGTCACTTCCTGCGGGCTGGAAGCCTCAAACCCCGGGACGAGGCGTGGAGAAGCCTGCGGAGGGAAGGCCGATCGTCCAGGACCCGCTGGGAAGCTCCATCATGGACGCAGCTGTGGTTCATCAGCAGCTGATGACGGAGACACAGACGCAGTATTTAGGATTCACAGAGCAGATGCCATGAGTCAGAACTCAAAAACTGATGCACACGGCAAGATCTGCCTGAAGTCTGATTGATCCACTTCAGTGAGGATATATATATATATATACACCGAGAGATCTGATGGTGATCTGATCGGCTTCGAATCGAACTAGCCTAATGATTCAATGAATCGTTCATAAAGAACCGTTTAGTTCAGTCCTGAATGAATCAGTCATTTGAACGAATCACATGAATGAATAAATGACATTACCATCACCTACTGGCAGTTTTAGTTTATTATTTAGAATGCCATTTCATTAAAGAAATTATTTCACATTTGCATAGTAATAATAACAAAATTAATTAAAAGTATAGTTCATCCACCCAAAAAAAAAAACAAGACAATTGTTTCATCATTTATTCAGCATCACGGTCCAAAAGAGTGTATGCTTTTTGTAATGTTTGTTTGATGCTTTACATAACAATAACTTTATATTTGGGTGGTCATTTTATCAGCCAAACTTGATGTGAGATTAATTGGCAATTACTTAGATTAATTAATTAATTAGATAAAAATTTAAAATCACTTACCAACCTGAATATATATATGTATATATATATATATATATCCTTACTGAGACAAGTGAAGATATGAGAAAGAACGTATCTCTGGATCGACCGATATTGCATATGGTGTATTGATTATATTTTAATGAATTTAATGTCAATTGAGAAGAACAATGTATGTATGTGTGTGTGTGTATATATATATATATAGCACAATATAAAGTCATTACTATGAGATAGAAACACAATTCTGAGTCGGAAGTCAGAATTTAGAAATCGAAAAAAAGCTCAAATTAAATATAATAAAGTATTAGATAAAGAAAAGAAAACTGATGTTAATAAACTAATTAATAATCTAACATATATATATATATATATATATATATATATATATATATATATATATATATATATATATATATATATATATATATATAAATGAAAACTGTATGATATAGTGTATACTCAGAATGGCAACAATAAAAGTCAGAATGGTGAGATAAAAAAGTTGCATTTACTTTTATATATATATATATATATATATATATATATATATATATATATATATATATATATATATATATATATTATTCTGTGGCAGAAATGGTCTTGTACAAATATGTATGTTGTAAACATATAGTATGTTGTTTTACATAGTACAGCTGGTATAGTGTGGTGTGTTTGATGCCACAAACTTTTAATCATCTTTTAATTTTTTTTTTTTGAAAGTCTGAAAATCCTGGCACAAACTGAGAAGTGTGACAACAAGTCCTGTTTTTTCTTTATATTTTCCTGAGGGTCTATTACGTAATCCTGGTCCAGAACGCTAGTTGTGTAACATTTCGTGGATTTTAAGCTTTATCCTCAATCCCTGAAGAGATGCTTCGCTGCAGGACACTCAGACATCAGTGCTGCTGTTTATCATCTCATCTTTCCTGCATTCCAGCATCTTGATCACTGGGAAAAGAAACAGCTATTCCCAATGGGAAAAACATTATCCAACCTGCTGAAAACATCCGCTTCCTGCATATTCACTCATTTTAATGTTTGTATACAAGCATGTTTAGTGTCAGTCGTAATGAATTTGGACTCTTCAATTCTATGACATTGTAAATAATGTATTACTTTGTAAAGGATTGACGGTCATAATATAAACAGGTCAATATATAAAATATTTATTTATTTATTTGTAGTTAGTGTTTTTAAATATATGTTTTTGGTTCATAGTAAAACGTTTTTATAAATATAAATATTAAATATATAAAAAAAATTATCATGTGAACTCGAGCGGGCAACCAATCACAGCGCGGCGTCTGATCGTCCTCAGGCGCGCGCTCAGCAGCAGCGCGCACTCACTCACTCACGCGCGGATCGCAGCGAGCGTCGCATCGTGCCGCGCTTCTAATTCCCGCGGATGTCTAATGATATAAACATGTTCCTCTAGATACTGACAGAAAGAAGAACACGACCGAGGCGTCATTCATCTAGGTAAGACAGTGTTTTGTATGTTACAGCGGCGCGTTACTCTCATATCGTCCGATTTGATTGCGTTTGAAGCTGAAATATTGCGTGATTGATCACAGACGCGCGTTCATGTACTTGTCATTTTACCTCAGAAACAAAAACGAGCCGTTTTTACGTTTGTTCATCGATCGTTGTCACGGAAGTCGGTTTGATTTAACGTTACTTTCATTTTTGTCTCGTTGCGTAATTCCGTGCTGGTTTGGTTGTGTTTTTGTCAGTATTGATGACAATAACAATGATCACGTGTTTCTTCATGATTTATATAACGTTAACTGTGTGATGCTGCTAATGTTCAGAGAGATTACATAAACGAACAAGATCCACGTTTAAAATACAGAAGAGAACTCATCTATCTATCTATCTATCTATATGTCTGTCTATCTGTCTGTTTATACGTCAGTCCATCCATCAATCTATAAAGTAACGTTACATCTTTATGTCTATGTCTACGTCTTTATCATCTCTCTCTATATCTATATTTATCCAACCGTTTATATGTCCATCCATCCATCCATGTCTTGATCCATCCATCCATCTATCTATCTATGTTCATATATTTGAGAATGTGCTGTTGTTCATAGGAGGTTTCTCGTTTTGTCTCTCATTATCATCACAGTTTTCTCGTCCATATGTTGGCAGATTATTTTCGCCTGAGCAGAGGAGTTTGGCCCAGATTGCTCTCAGCTCTAGGTTTTGTCAGATAACCCAGAACAGATCTTTAGATCAGAGGAGAAGCCCTGAGACGAGGCCTGTGTGGTATATAAAATCATAAATAAAGACTGCATGAACTGGTGAAACACCTAGAAATAATCTGCCAACATAAGTTAACTACTGAGGGCTTCAGGGTTTCCTTGTGCTTTACATTTTCCTGTTTGCATCATATCCTCTTTCTCTCTTTAATGTTTTATGTCACTTGAATATTTAGAATTCAGTTCCGGCCTGATATAAGTAGTTTTTTTGTTTTGTTAAAAATAGGTCAGTTTATTGTGTGCTCTCATCTGTGCAGCTCATGACCAGAAGGTGAAAGCATGCTCCACCAATCACAGATCGTCCTGAGGTCATGTAAACGAGTGTGTATTTCTCCTCTCTGATGCTCCATCATTCTTTTGTGAACGTCCCAGAATCTCCTCCAGCAGTAGACAGAAGCGAGCTTGTCTCGATCACTCACATTACACTCGCTTAGATCACACAGTTGCATCATTTATTAAACATGATGAGATCTGTTATTAGCAGAGACAGTTTTATGATGGTAATGATTGCAGAAATTATATTGACTGGGTGTGTTCATGAGAGTATTTAAAGCAACACTTATTTTTTGGAAATATGTTATGATATGACAATTTTGGCCCTGGAGTCTTAAGTCTCTGGGGTTTATTTGTAGCAACAGCCAAAAATGCATTGTATGGGTTCAAATATAAATGTTTCTTTTATGTCAAAAAATCATTAGGATATTAATTAAAGATCATGTTCCATTAAGATATTTTGTAAATTTCCTATTGTAAATAAATCAACATTTAATTTTTGATTAGTAATATGCATTGCTAAGACTTAATTTGGACAACTTTAAAGATGATTTTCTTAAAATTTAGATTTTTTTTTCCTAATAGTTGTATCTCATAACAAACCATACATCAATGCAAAGATTATTTATTCAGCTTTCAGATGATGTATAAATCAGAAATTGGAAAAATTGACCCTTAAGACTGGTTTTGTGGTCCAGGGTCCAAATTATACTTTCTGTATAAAGTGTCACTTTTACAGTATATCACAATAAAGTTATATATATCTCAAGATGGAATAAAATGTATTAATAATATATATATGATGCATTAATATATGCATTATAGGGCTGCATGATTTGGGGAAAGTCTAATTGCAATTATAAAATTTAATAAAAAAAATAAATAAAAGAACACCAGGTTTGTTTGTAGTGCTGTAGAAATTTTAGTGTGACTAATAATAATAATATTATTATTACTAAATTGCAAATATTAAAATAACAAATATCACTATTGTAATAATAATATTAATATTTTATATAATAATGTGTTAACATTACTACAATTAGTTTTACTACATAATAAAAATAAAGTATTTTAATGATTACAAATTTAATAAAATTATAAATATATTTAATTTAAAATTTAATATACATTTTAATAAAAGTATAATAATAATAATTAATAAAATATTTTATTTTACAAAACTCTTTTTAACAGAAACATTAAGGGGGCC
The DNA here is from genome assembly GCF_003368295.1 of Carassius auratus. Classification (NCBI taxonomy): domain Eukaryota; kingdom Metazoa; phylum Chordata; class Actinopteri; order Cypriniformes; family Cyprinidae; genus Carassius; species Carassius auratus. Next base: position 3,163,449 of record NC_039258.1, on the reverse strand, counting down.
TATAATACAAATAAATCAGTAGAAAGATGTAAAGTTTACTTTATAAAATATAAAAATCTGCAGTGAAGAAATGTAATATATATAAATTATATATTCTTATTTTTTATTAACATTAACATTATGCTCTGTTATTCAATTGTAATATATATATATATATATATATATATATATATCATTATTTCTCACTCAGTAATATAATAACTAATTGAAATGAAGCAGCAATTTAGATACTTTACAAATAAAACATGCTTCATGCAATTATAGCGATTATTTCCCCTCTTCATTTCCAACTCGATGGACACAAAGCAAAAGATCTGATTTGCGTTAGCATTGATTGCATGTTTGCACTCCTTCATCACTCTTTGTTTTAGCAAGAAAGATGAGAATGTAATCATTTATTCACTCACGCCAGAGATAGTGGTGATGTCTCGAGTGTGTGTGTGTGTGTGTGTGTGTGTGTGGTACACTGGACAGACAGCACAATGGTCTCATAGAGCTGAATGACATTATTGAGAGTGATTCAGAAAGGTTTGTGTCTCTGTTGAAAGACCAGTACAACACAATAGGGACATCTTCAAGTGGACTGCACTCGAGGAGTTCACTCTGTTGTGTGCACATAAAGACAGATCCAGCTCCTGACGTAACCCTCTCTTCAGATTTGAGTCATGACATCGCAGGGCTGCTGCAGTGCATCATGGGAGCTTCTGTGCTTCTGTTTTGAATGACTGAGATGTTTCTGCACTGACTTCTTAAGAATAACGTCATCTTCTGCTTTCCGTTTGATTATTATCATGTAGTGTTAAAGTAAATGAGATCATTTGGATTGTATTTGGACTTGTTAATCACTCAATCTTGATCATTTGCTCTAACCGGCGTGAGCTAATTGTGAACGGTTACACGATTACAGCTTTAGAAACGTGCAGCATTTTGTCCAAGCGATGATAAAAGGACACATTTAGTTTCTTATTTCTCTTAAATCTGATTATGTTAAAAAAAACTGAAATGAATTGTTGCAACTTTAATATTAACATTAACATTCACGTTCTCCACCAGCAACATGGAGGAGTTTAAAGTCCAGAGCGCCAAGCACCCCGTACCCAACAGTTCACCCATGCGTCCGCACAGCGAGCACCCGAAAGATCAGGCGGCCAAACGCCTGTCCTCCGCCTCCAACGGTACGAGCGACGGAGGAGCGGGAGCTAAAACACCTGTGGAGATCACCGCGCTGGAGGAGTCCTTCCGCCGCTTCGCCATCCACGGAGACACACGAGCCACCGGCAGAGACATGAACGGCAAGAACTGGTCCAAACTGTGTAAAGACTGCGGCGTCATCGATGGCAAGAGCATCACCCTCACAGACGTGGACATAGTCTTCTCCAAAGTCAAGTAAGTCAGCACAAACAGGTGCACAACATTTAGGGGAACACTGTTGGGGAACGTTACTTTTAAAAGTAACTAATTGCATACATTTTTGCATTACATTACTTTTGCATTACTTATTCTCATCTGGACTGAGCTTGCTTGTTTGTTTTTGATATTTACAAAAAAAAAAAGTTATGTGTTTTGTTTATATAAAAGGCTGATGCAAATGTTAATTCAATAAAAAAAGGGAAAACAAAGTAACTGGCGTTTCTTATTTGAAAACTAAACTCCCATCAATTGTTCAGGACTAGAACATTCATTTTCATTTTTTTGTTCTTGATGCAAAGCTAATGACTTGATATGCACACTAACAAATCTGATCTTCTAGTTTTTTAGTGTGCAATTGAATGTTAGATTCTTGCATCTAGCAGACACTTTTATTCAGATCATGCATTCCCTGGGAATCAAACCAATGACCCTGGCATTATTAGAGCCATGCTCTACTATTAGAGCAACACCTAACACTTCCTTCTCCCGTCTTGCATCACTTACTTTGAGTTTGTTGCGGTGCATCCTGGGATTTCATTGCCTATGAAGCATGCATGCGATGCTGTCTTTGATCTTGGCTAAAAAATTGTGCCTGAAATGCTCAGTGCAGTCGAGGTATGATGTGATTACACTGTCAACCAATAGGATTTTCTCTCAGACATCTGGCACAGTGCGTCACATACACATAAACACAGATGTTGCATGCATGTAAACAGCAAAAACACTATGAGATCTGATTTGGGCCGTGTGGTTTTAGGTCTGGTCATCTGAGCCACTTTTACATGGATTCTCCTCTTAATGCGCCACTCTTTCACATCAGGTTCATGTCAGGTTAGCAAATCACGCAGGGAAGACATGAGTTATTGACTGATTCATATGCATGTATTTATTCACCCCACCCCATTTATTCATGTGCATGTCATATTAATTCATAAACCATACAGCCTCTTTTATCAAGCTGTGTCAGAGAACAAACGCTCCAGTTGACAGTGCATTTTATCAGAAAATATTTTCTTATCTGAATATGCATTCTATAAAATCCCCCCAAAAATAATAATGATGTTATTTGCAAAAAATCTATTTGTGAATTTAAAGGCATGATGAGGAGATTGGTAATGGAGGCTTGTGATTGTTTTTGTTGAGATGATATTATGGTTAAATATTGTTTTATTATACATTTCTTGTATTTTAAAATACTAGCTGCTACCTTGGCCAAGTCTCTCTTGTAAAAGAGATTTTAATGTCAATTAGATAAATACGGGTAAAATAAAATAAATAGAAAAATAATGTATTTTTAATATTAATAAATAATTAATTAATCTAATAATTTATTATTTAATATATTACTTAATATAATTTCATTATTTATCTAATAAATTCTTATTAAATCTTATTTTTCAAATGATATGCTTTATTTAAAAAAAGACAAAATGCAGAAATAATATTAAAACTATAATGAAAATATAAGAAAAAATATCTATATATATACGAAATAATGTATTTTCCGGACTATAAGTCACACTTTTTTCATAGTTTGGCTGGTCCTGCGACTTATAGTCAGGTGCGACTTATTTATCCAAATTAATTTGACATGAACCGAGAGAAAACATTACCGTCTCCAGACGCTAGAGGGCGCTCTATGCTGCTCAGTTCTCCTGTAGTCTACACTGAAGACATAGAGCGCCCTCTGGCGGCTGGAGACGGTAATGGTTTCTCTTGGTGCTTGGTTCTAAATAAATGCAACTTATAGTCATGCGACTTATATATGTTTTTTTCCTCGTCATGACGTATTTTTGGACTGATGCGACTTATACTTAGGTGCGACTTATAGTCTGAAAAATACAGTATTTACAAAAACAATATACAGTAGTATAATAGTGTATTGGTGAAAGTCAATAACACTGCACGGTGAAGAGGAGTCGTGCTGTGTTGATGTTTTTCTGGTTCTTCCCCCAGAGCCACAGGCCATGATGGCTCATGCTGAATAACCCTGATGACTTCAGGACACAAGGAGTCATCGCTGCTTCAGTAGGGCCAGATTTTAATAATGTGCCCTTAATATAAAGCACCGTACACACTGATCTCGCCTTTAAACATGTTCAGAGAAAACTGCTGGTTCCTTCAAACAGGAGAATGAATTGATCAAAATCCTGTAGGATTGATGCATAGAAGATATTCTCTGCAGTAGTGAAGAGATTCTTCACCCCGACGGAGCGAGAATAAAGCTTATTCTGCTAGACAGCGTCAGAACAACGTTTCTGAGCAGAAACAAGAGGAAGAAAGCACCAAATGCATGCATTAACATTTCAAAGAAAATGTGCATGCAAAAAGAAAGTCAATCCAACCCTTTATGCCATTTTAAGAGTATTATTATCATCATCATTATTACTTCATGGATAAAAAACAACATGAATATATCATGACTGTTGTCCTTTAAAGCTGCATCACACAGCAATGCAAACATTACAATACTCCTCCATTCAGCACGTAAAGCCACAGTACAGAAAAAGTCTTGTTGCATGCACTGTTTTCCATACACATTTAAACATCCGTAAATCAAGATACATTTAGTTGAGATGCAAATTAAAGAAAATGAGTCTTTTTTTTTTCTTTCTGAGAAAAATGAAGTGAGTTTATGCTTAAGAAAAACTAATATCTGTCAATAGGGAATAAAAATGACTTCTGCGTTTCAATTAAGTTCATTTATTTTTCTGAGCACATTAGCAGAAATTTGTTTCTTGTTTTAATCATAAACTTGTTTTATTTTTATTTAAATTTTGCTGAGTTCAAAAATATTTAGAAGTATTTTTTTTTTTACCCCCACAAAAAAAAAAAAAAAAAAATGAAATTATACAAAATAATAATTACAATTATATTTAAAGTATGTGTCAGCTTTAATGCATTTATCAAATAATAAAAGCTTCGGCTCAAATGACAAAAGTGCCATTCATAAATGTATCAAATATTCCAAAATCAAGACTACTTACAAAATGCATCATATTTGGTAAAAAAAAAAAAAAATAATAATAATAATTTGCTCTCATAACTATTTTAGGAACAGCACCTTAAAATGAGAAACACGTGTTAGGTTTTATTCAACAAATATGATGCAGAGCGGTTGTGTTTGTTTTCATGTGTTAATAACAGCATATGTATGTTTTATGTCTCTATGAATATGTATAAATATGAAAGCATTCAGCAGCGGCTGAGATTAGGCAGCAGGAAGAATCGCTTGGTGTTTCTACGCACCGTTTTACCAGCCGAATGCATTCGCTGTAAGTCACAATGCACATGCAGTACCAAAACTGTTTATTGTACTGAAGGAAACGAAATACGGTGCAGTTTGATTGGACGCTCTACTGATACGGCAAGCATTTCCTCTCTTTTAAAGACGATTAGAAGTGCATTTCTTCCTCTGAAATGAATGACTGGTAAAGCTGTGATGCCGGGCGTGTTCATGTTTACACCGCGTCTGCTCTCAGTTCATGCAACAATTATCCAAGCGCTTACCATGCAAACTTAAAGCGACAGTTCACCTAAAAATAAAAAATGAGCTGTTATTTACTCAAACAAACGGATGATTCCAGATGTAGACTTTGCTTCTGCTTTGGAACAGTAAAGAAGATTTTAAACTTAAACTGTAGTGTGATTCACAGAGTGCATGTCAATGGGTGCCGGCACTTTGAGAGGCACAAAAACCACATCAGGCAATGCAAAATGAATCCGCGTTGCTCTTGAGGTGTTAGGAAGACATCCGTCTGTGCACGTATCTTAAAATACTTCTTTACTGCTTTCCTGAAGAAATAATCTTCATCTTGGATTGTCTTGAATCATGTGTTGAGTTGACCCTCATGTTGTTCATTCAGAGCCTGTGTTATTTCTCATGTTAAAAGCACAGCATCCAAGCTGCTAATTATGTTTAATTCCAGTGTCACTCAAATCATTTCTCAGGTGTTCACAGAAGCTCAGGTCACATGTTTCTGCTCTGTGCTTGTATTTGACGCCACCAAATATACTGACGAGTTCATCATCCGTTCGTCACTGTTTTCTAGGAACAAATCTGCGCGCACGATTACATACAGCCAGTTCAAAGAAGCGCTGGCGGAGCTCGCCGGGAAACGCTTCAAAGATAAGAGCAGCGAGGACGCCGCGCAAGAGCTTTACAAGATGATCGAAGGGAAAGCCCCCGTTATATCTGGAGTCACGGTAAAGCCCTGTTCTTCATCCAGACTGACAAGCATACAGATCAAATCTACTCACTTATTACTTTAGTTATTGGTTTGAAATGTCTACGAATGAATGGTGTTTACACTTAAATAACTAAACCATTTCTAAATGTAATAATGAGGAATATATGACAGTGATGATAAATATTTATATATGAAGACATCATGAGTTTATATACTGTATAAGCTCACGACGTCTGCATATTTAGAAATAAAAGATCAAACGTTTGGCATCAGAAGGATTAAAAAAAAGGATGCATTGAATTGTTTGATGGTGAGAGTAAAGACATTTGTAATGTTACAAAAGATTTCCATTTTAAATAAACGCTGTTCTTTTGAACTTTTCTGTTTACTGGTGAATCCCGAAAAATACATTTTTTCATGGTTTACACAAAAATATTTGTGCAGCAATGTTTTCAAAATTGATAATAATCAGAAATGTTTCTCGAGCGGCAAATTCCTCATATTAGAATCATTCTGAAGATCATGTGACTGGAGTAATGATGCTGAAAATACAGATTTGATCACAGAAATAAATTCTATTTTAAAACATATTTACATAAGATATAGGTATTTTAAATTGTAATAATATTTCACAATTTTACAGGTTTTTTTGTATTTTTGATCAAATGCATGCATGCTTGGTGAGCAGAAAAGACTTATTCAAATGTAATATTTAAAATGGAATTTATTACAAGTCTCTTTCTGGACTCGCAGAGAGCCGTGGCTTCCCCAACCGTGTCCCGTTTGACCGACACCACCAAGTTCACCGGGTCACACAAGGAGCGTTTCGACCAGACGGGCCGCGGGAAGGGCAAGGCGGGCCGAGTGGAAGTGGTAGATAAGTCCGGATACGTCTCTGGATACAAGCACGCAGGCTCGTACGAGAAGAAAGTTACAAAATCTCCACAAAAACCCATGTGAGATTCTCCATGCAGCAACAGAAGACAAACCCGACTCTATAAAGCACAAATGGATTTCCCATCTTCCATTCTCTGTGAATAACCTCTTCCTGTAAGTGTTTGATTTCTCTTAACTGGAACGCTGTTTACATCGAACGCCGACGTCACCAGCTGGTACGTTCCTAACTAACACGATGATGATGCCAAGACAAGTGACTGCAGTGTTGCACGCTCTACTAGTGAAGGTTTCGATGATAATCGTGAATATTGACATGAAATTAATATCTGGCATTAATATTTTGATGCAAATGCTTGAGTAATGCTGTGCAAGTCCAATGATCCCACAACATGTGCAACACAAAACTAAGACATTAGAACATTTTCCATTTATATTTAATGCATTTGGCAGATGCTTTTATCCAAAGCCAAATGCATTGCATTTCAAGTTTAAATTGGATCAGTTCATGCATTCAATCCCATGACTTATTTATTTAAGGGAATAATTCATCTAAAAATAAAAACTTGCTGAAAATGCACTCACCTTCAGACTGTCTGAGATTAAGATGAGTTTGTTTCTTCATCAGGTTTGGAGAAATGAAGCATTGCATCAGTGTCTCATCAATGGATGCTCTGCAGTGAATGGGTGCCGTCAGAATGAGAGCTGATAAAAACATCACAATAATCCACAGCACTCCAGTCCTTGAGTTAATGTATTGTGAAGAGAAAAGCTGAAACAAATCCAGCATTAGGAAATTTTGATCTGTGCATATTTCTCTCCTGATTCAGACCAGAACACTTTATCACTGGAGGAAGTGTTATTATGGATTATTTGAGTTAAAAACATCATAATGATGGATGTGTTTCATCTTTTGTCAGATGTTCACTGATGGACTTGAGTGCTGTGGATTATTGTGATGTTTTTATCAGCTCTCATTCTGACGGCACCCATTCACTGCAGAGCATCCACTGATGAGACACTGATGCAATGCTACATTTCTCCACATCTGAAGAAGACACAAACTCGATGGCCTGAGGATGAGCACATTTTCTGCATCTAATGCATCAAAGGCTTAAAAAACTGACATTGACAAAAACGCTGACGTTGTGTGCATTTAAACGTAATATATTTTAAAATAAGCAGATGCAAAAGTCCAACCATCGTGAATTATTGTTTCATGCATAAAGAACTGACGGCTGGTGCTCAAGATTGTATATCTAGTAGTACGTTCTATGTTTTGTTTTCTTCTTCAATTGATGGCATAACTATATGTTTCTAATGTTGTATTCTGAAACACTGTGGAATGATTAACTATTGTTTGTGAAAGGAAACACCATCAGGATTTGCTCTGGACTCAACACATCACAAGACTCTCAGTGCATCTGAACTGCAAGCTTTGGCAGAATGATGTTAACATGCACAATCAGACCCAGACAGAATCTGCAGCGCTGAATTAGGAATCAACTGCATGTTCATTTATGAAATCTGAAATCCCATCTTTCTGCCTACTCTAAACTTTATCATCAGCACGGTATTTAAATCTGTTGTGCAGCATTGAAGCCTGCAGACTGTGTCTGGGCCTGTTCATCAGCAACAGATCAAACTGCAGATGAAAATATTAAAAGCTGTGGTTCTAGTTTGTTATGTTTTATAAATGCAGTGTTTGTGTCTCCAGAACCATGTTTACCAGAGAAGTGAGATGCTGGAACTGACGCAGGCATGATATATGTCTAAACGAACACATTCCCTTTACCGTGACTAGTGTTGGGATGGATTTCACCTGAACACACTGGATGAGATCCAACCTTCAGGGTTCCCACAGGAGATTCACTAATGATTCACTAATGAATCATTCAAACTGATTCGTGAACCAACAAGAGTCATGGCTTGCAGCAAACATGTTTTACTCAATGCAAGCACAATATTTAGTTCATTTAATATTTTAAAACCGTGCATAATCTACATTTACTACATGCTTCTTTTTTTAAGCGGAAAAAACAAATTCCCTAGAATAGATTTTTTTTTATGTGATGAACTGATTTGTGAATCACTGATTCACCAACAACAACAAAAAAAACTCAAAAGAAAAATTCACTCACAAATTAAGTTTTACTTGAGCCGATGTAATATTTTAGAGCATGGAGCAACAGATCTGAGGAATCACATTTTAATAACTCCCTGATATTGATATGATGCTGGGAACCCTGAACTTTGAAATAGAGGATATTGTCCGTGTCTTTGGAGCGAAGAAAGGAGGACTGTACAGACATATTCTTCTACAGAACATCTATTTTCAGATAAGAACAGTGGCTATGGATCATAAAAGTGACTCGTGTTTATGATAACAAACATAAGGAGGTATACATGTTGTTGTATTTAACGTATGATTCATGTTTTGTGTGTTATACTGTTAACCATCCGTTTTGAGGAACAATACGGTCTTATTTTTGAAATAATGTTTTTTAATGTTCTGCAGTATCCTGATATATGCATGCCATACGGTGATGGTAAAGTCAGTGTTTTGTAGCGTCGTATTGAATAAAAACAAACTGCCTGGTTCTTCTTTATTTTCCAGAGCATGTGACAATTAATGAAGACTTCTTAAGATGCACAGAAATCCTGATCACTTCAAGATATGCATGTGTGAGATAAACAGAAGCCATACTGCTTTAGAGAGTGCGAGGTATAACTTTATATACCAGATTTATAATAAATGAAATCTAGATGTCTTTAGGAGGAACGTTCTTCATCTGCAGCCGTCAGTTCATCAGAGCCTCTTCCAGCTGCTGAAGCAAACGCTCATTTCTGGCAATCAAACACCTGCAGAAAATACTGAATCAACTCAAGCTGGGGGCTTTTATAGCTGTGTAGCATTTGGATTGTCTTTGACACAAACCTATAGCTCTCCTGCGGCTCATTCGCTCCGTTTCCCTCCTCCGTCTGCTGTCCTAAAAAACCCACCAGCACAAACATTAATAACCGTTTTATTACGAGAGCGTGAAAACGAGGTGTTGAGCCTCTGACCTCTGTCCTGCGTGTGTGGGATCTTCTTCAGCCGAGACGACAGAAGCCTGTTTTCTGCTTTGATCAGCTGTTTCTGTAAAGACACGTTCTCCTCCAGCACATTCTTCATCTGTTCGTTAAGGGCTTGCTGTATTAAAGACAACAGCAGATGTCACTTCCAACGCATTTAACGTACGGAAGATAATTAACTTCCAAACAGAAAAAAGGGTCAAAAGGGCAACAAAAAAAAAACATGCTAAGTCTGCGTATGAACAGAAGACAGTCGTTTTTGCTTGCATCTCCATAATGCCCATATATGGAGCTAACGGTGCCTAGTGGTACTTACTATGCATGAGCTAATTTGCATATCATTTTGCATATACTGTTTAAAATGAGTTTTTATAAATCCTGATATGCAACAGTGTTGTTTAAAGTATCTTTTAAAACAAATTGTTATTGTATAACTTAAAAACAGAAAAACCCAGTTTTTTTTTCTAGCTTAATATAAGACAAAAAACATGAATTTGACCGAGATGATCTTACGATAGATTCTTGCGCCTGCTGAAGCTGTAGTCTGAGATCTTCAGTCTCAGACCGATGCTGTTTTTCCTGTAATCCACTCCGTGTCTTCAAGGCTTCGAGCATCTCTTGCAGAGTTTGTATCTCCTGTTCTCCTCCCTCCACATCTTGCTCCATCATGCTAGATTTGAACCATCTTCACTGGATGGAAAGCACTGGATTACAGACGAGTTAACTAGTTCTGGATCGCTCTTGTTTCGGAGAGAGAGAGTCACTTACTGAGGAAGGTCCGGTTTTGTTGATTCTCCTTCTTCCCTGACCAGAGCTCCTCCATCATGCTGAGGAGCAGCTCCATGGGCTTCCTGTAGGCACCCTGATTCAGATCAAGGAAAAGCGTGCAGTTGGATGAAGAAGTGGATTTTGAAAGCTGTTCGTGTTTGAGAAGTAGCAGCCTACGAACCTTTAGTGGTTTGTGTTTTCTCTCGGATGCCGATGAGGTTTCTGTGACCCTGTAGGTTAATCTGGGAGGATGCACGACTGGATTTGCTCTGTCTGGAAGCTGGTTTTGCCATTTAAGGACTGTGCAATCAACAACAACAAATGCATTGGTTTTATTTACATTCATGCATTCAGCAAACAATTCATTATAGACACCACAGTATTTGTATGTTTATGTAACGCATGCTTTATTAGACTAGATTCAAATGCATTAATAAAGAGACTAGACTAGTCCTGGAGTACCGTGTGAATCGGACTTCATTTCTGTAGGATGTGGTGTAAATATGCTCTCTCCTCGAACCGTCGCACGAGTCAGACTCCGGCTCTCAAACCTCACTCGCTGAGAACCAGCAGGAGTCTCTAATAAAATCCATCAGAAAAACACAATTATTCCACAGCAGTCCGGAGTTGGTTTCAGACTGAAGGGAAAAATAAGAGAAATGTCGCCCCTTGAGGACAGAAGTGGAATAACAACAATAATAATAATATTCACCTTTTTTTAAATCCCATCTCTTGGGAACAGACTCCTACATGACAGACAATTAATAAAACATCAATCGTGGGAAATCATATTAGAATTTACTAATAATGTGATATAGCATAATATATACAACAATATTAATATGCACGTGTGCACATAAGTTTGTTTTAGTCTGGTTCTCAATAAAATTGTGTGAAATATATTAAATTAAAATTAAATTTTAAATTTAAATTATATTTTAAATTTTAATTTATGCATTTAGCAGACGCTTTTATCCAAAGCGACTTACAGTGCATTCAGGCTAACAATTTTTATCTATCATAAATATATGTATATAATTTACTAATAATGTAATCTAGCATAATAAATACAATACATATATGCAGATGTGCATATAAATTTGTTTTAGTCAATAAAGCACATAGAGATTTGGATTGGTGCTAAAATAAATGTAATAAATATTAATAGTAAAAAAAAAATTATATTACGATTATATTTGAAAATAATAAGTGAGAAAAATACGTTTTGTAGTACAGTACGTTTAATGCTAAGATTGAAATACATTTTTTTATTTATTTTATTCTTATTTTAAATCTTTTTTTAAAAACCTAAAATCAGAAAGCTTTTTGCGTGAATTTATATAAAGAATGAATGTATAGACATGTTGATGCACCTTGATTTGTTTCGTGGATCTTTCACACTCAGGTTCATTGATTAAATGTATGATATCTGATTCTGAAGGAGTTTCTAAATACAAAAAAGAAAAACAATTACAGACACAGATAACATGTACAGTATACTATTATTAAATGTGGTACAGAAGTGTAATGCGTTTATTTGTGAGGCTGGCCATGTGTTTGAGACAGAGAGAGTGTGTTTTACTCTGTAACAGACGAGGGCTGCGCTCCTTCTCAAAGCGGACGCAGAGAGTTTCACATCTCTTTCTAGAAACATCATTAAACATCACAGCTTCCTCGTTCCCCTCGAGAAGCGAGAGCGTCTTCATCATCTTCTGCATCGCTTTTATTCTGAGCTCACTGCTTCTGCAAAACAGCCACGATAATCATGTAATAAACCAGAAACTGTGTGTGACTCCGTATTATTCATTTATAGACTATTATATTATTTACAAATAAATTGGATTTTATTTTTTAAATGCTCCATTTCCATTTATTTTAGTAAAATTCCATTTTAATTATTTTTTATCAATTAATCAAATTGTATTTATGTAGCACTTTTCCGAACAAATCGATGCAGTTCACAAAGTGCTTTACAGGGAAGAACGACACTAAAACTAAAATAACAAATTCAAATAGAAACTCAAATAGATAAGGTTTATAAACTTACAATTATAAAATAGACAAAACCATAGATCACACTAAATCTAATCTAGATTTTATTTCCATTTTCCAAATTTATTTGATTTCAAGTAGTTGCTAAATCTTGCTAAAACCATTTGTAAGAGCTTGATTTAATGACTTACCTGCACGCTGTGTCTTGTGTCAAGGCATGCTTCTTATGATTACTGTCTAGATTTGCTTCTGATGAGAAATGCATGAGAGCCGCCTTTCTTTCTCTGTCTCGCACTGGACACTCATCTGCATTAGAGCAAAAAAACGCATCTTCACATTCAAAACACTGAATTGTTTGAGCAACTGAGAGAAAGATAGAGAGCGTAGACGGATGATGCACCAAGCTTTCGGAGTCTGGTCATGGCGTGGACCAGGTACAGACGGTAGAGCGGGTGTTTGTTGACCACAGGATTGAGCCGCAAGTCCAGTTCCTTCAGATTCTGCAGCTTGTGCAGGAAAAAGATGTCCTGCAGAGACGCAAGCCTGTTATAGTACAGATTCAGTCTCTCCAGCATCTCCAAATGCTCAATCCCCTACAAACAGATGCACAACAGCATTCAATTACATATGTATATATAAAACTTTATTTATATACTCACATTTGAGGCTACATGCTATGATAGTTTTTCTTTGTCTGAGTCATGTTAATAAATTCAAATATAAGAAACGTATTGTAAATACGTAATTTATTGTGACAAAAACAAATAAATAATTTATTCTGTAAGCTACGTTAATAAATAAACAAATAAGAAAGGTGTTATGAAATATAACCTACGAGAAAAATAAAAATAAATAATTGATTGTTTATATTTATTTTCCACCTGAACTGTGACCAGTGCATTGTGGGAAAGATCCAGTGATTTCAGACGAACGAAGTTCTTTAGGGACGCTCCTAAATCACAGATTTTCCCTTCGTATGTTCCTGGAAGAGTCAACGATCGGACATCCGCTGCGATAAATCATTAAAAATATTAGTTATTTAAATAATGGCTACAACTATATACTATAACTATGTATTACCTAAACAGTTGTGCTGAAGGTTGAGTTTTTCTCTTATCCACTGCTCTGTTATGATCAAACCGTCAACCGCCATTGTTTTGAAGCTGGAATTCAGAAAGCGCATGCGCAGAACTAGGATTGGCTTATGAATATTACTTATGTAATGTGACGCAGGAGCGTCTGATTCGCTGAAAAACAGACGTTGGCGAGTCAGTTGGTGAATTAGCCAATCAAACATTTGTAACGGCTTAGCTCATGAATATTAATTAACGCAAGCGTGTTTGAATGTTTGTGGAAGGTTACCGAGCAACAACAGCGACAGTACTGGTGTATTTAAGATTAAACACAGGAGGGAAGGACGCTGTGAAACTACACCAGAAATATATTTAATCAAATGACAGCTTGGAGTTATGGAAATATTCCTTAGACAAATCATTAAAGAGGTAAAGCGCTCAAATGAGAAAGTATGTAAAGAAATGTTTGCGTAACATCACCCTCTGGTGGCAATTAAATGCCAACTCAAGGACGTTTAATACATTACTAAAAATGTTTATTCTCTGAAACACACAATTTAATGTATTATGGATAATTTTTTTGTTCTATCTGGCATAAAAATGAAAATTCGCCCCAGCGATTTCTATAAATGTATTTCGTACCTGTTCCCACTCTGATTGGTTCATTTTGGCCAGCGCTGAGAAAAGTAACATATATCACATGAAATCGATATAATAGATAATTTGATTACATTTATTTATTTATTTAGCAGACGCTTTTATCCAGAGAGAAGCAATAAAAGTCAATAAAATAATAAATGCAATTAAATGTAAGTGCTGTGGCAAGTCTTAGTAAGCAGTGCGCGATGTTTATATAATTATATTATATAATAAATACAAAGAATATGGAACGTTAGGGTCTTTTTAAAAATAAAAATAAATCATGTCATCAGAATAGAAAAGTATATAAGTATATAAAAGTTTTTATAATAAAAAAAGAAAACATGTAGTTAGGGTATAAAAAGAACAGGGAGTACAAGAGTTAAATGAGCTCGTGTTGTGAATACAAATAGATCAAATTAAACGGTCAAATGTAGTTTGATAATAAAATGTAAATAATACAAATGTTAAACTTGAGTAATAATTGAACATACTTAATAGATTATTTTACTGTATCGTGATTATACGTGTATCATAATTTGTATTTAAAATAAATTATTTAGAAATTCTAAAACATTTTTATTTTCCTATGACCGTAAGCGGCTCTGATTGGTCCATCCGGAAGCGCTGCTTTGATATGCAAATAAGATCATTTATTTATACTTTGATAAAGACATATAAAGAGCCTTATTATTGATATTTTTATTATTTAAGTCATTTTTAATCTAAATTTATTTTTAATCTCAAGCGTAAACTCCGTTATTATTTTTAAACCGAAGAGTTTTTAAATTAAGCCCCGCCTACTTTTAGATCCTCGCTTGACGTGGCTTCTGATGCAGAATCGGCTGTGAGCATCATCAGCATCAAGCCGAGCACAGGTGCTTCATCTCAAGCACTCCTCTCCTCTCATCTCTGCTGGATAGGATGAGACGATGGCTCGCAGGAGAGATGAAGATGATGAGGATGACGGACACAGGCTGATAGAGGAAGAGGATGCGCGTCCCATCACAGACAGTAAGGATAAGGACGATCTGTCCCTGGACGAGATTTTACATCTGTACAAGCAGCCCATCAACGAGGAGCAGGCGTGGGCTGTGTGTTACCAGTGCTGTCGCTCTCTTCTGGAGGATTCTGCTGGTTCTGGAGGAGCGGGAGACTCCATCAGGATTTATAAAGACGGATCAGTGCGCTTTCACTCCGGAGGTGACAAATCATCATGCATTACACTCATCGGCATGTGCATTTCCATGCATAGGCCTAATAGGCGTTAGCTATATATATAGAGTGTCGTTTATTTTTTCTAGTGTTATGCATCATAAAATATGCACAGTTTGAATGCATCATCTTATGTGCAAGAATTAGATTTAAAATCATGTGCAATTGTGTCATGGTCATACTCTCTTGTTTTTTTTTTTACATTATGTGCATCGTATATTATTGTCAGCACTGATGTATTATGTAACACGTGAGGCCTTCATTAACAGGCCAGGACGATCAGCACTAAATAGAGTATTGAGTGTAAAATAAACAGCATGAAGGTGCTCACAGTCAGCGTTGGTTACAGTACAGCTCTCTGACGCACAGAGGGAGGATGCTCTTACTGATAAACACTGTACAGACACTGATCAGGGCCTGGGCTGTGCAGAAATTGCATATTCCTCAAATGATTTTTCACTACGGATTCAAATGAAATATGTCTGATATTTCTGCTGGGACTTTAAAAACATTATGTACATTATTAAGTCGCTCATGATATTTTATACTATTTAGGATAAGGGTATTTAGGGTATGTGTAAAGTCTGTGTAAAGTTATGATAGTCAACTAAACCACAAAAAGTGTTAATTGCAATAAAATAAACATTAACGGAAATAAAATAACATTAAAAACTTGGAAACATATTACGTTTATTTTATTTCAGCTAGTTGCTTAATATTTAATTTAATTTTTTTTTCTGTTTTGATTTTAAGTTACATTTTTTTGTGTGTGCGTTTCATTCATATATATATATATATGTTTTTTTATAAATAAATAAATTTTTATTTCAGTTTTGGTTATTTATAGCGTCATGTCAAACTGCATAAAAAATGTTGCTTTGTCAGCTATATCTGAAATAAAATACTTAAGAGTAAAGCATTAGTTTCTAAAGTTTGTTTTAATAAATATAGTTAAATATAGGCAAGGCAAGTTTATTTATATAGCACATTCCGTACACAATGGTAATTCAAAGTGCTTTACGTCAAAGAAAGTAAAATAATCATGAAGAAAAATAACAAAAAAATAAAACAAGCAATTTTCAAACTATTAAAATGATTAAAACGTTTACTAAAATCAATTTTATAGTAACCTCGTTGCCCAGGCATCATTTCTCATTTTCATTTAGTTTTAACTAAAACGACTAAAATAAATGTATAAATAGCAATTAAACTGAAATAAAATTTTATAAAACTGTATATACATATTTAAAATGAAAAAAAAGTCAAAATGCACAACAAAATTACTAAAATGTTAACTAAAATGAAACTATACAAAGAAAAACCAATGTAAAATGTTATAATATTATCTCTATCTCTGTATCTAATGGTAAGGATACTAATATAACACTGACCTTTAGAAAAAAACTGTGATGCACCTGTGTTAAATGGAGAATGAAATTAAAATCTTTTAGTTCAAGCTCAGTTAAAGGCCTAGCTATATTCCTAATGCTTTCATGGTTTCACGTGTTGATAATAATGAAGTCTGCTCACTCCACAGTTTAGAAGATTTAGATATGTATTACAGATGGATTGAACAGATGATTTTATCACTCAGAGCAATATTTCTCCTTCATTGCTCAGGAGACTGAATGGAGTTTTCAGTTATGTGTTGTCAGAGGTTTCCCCCAAAGGAGAATAAGTTTAAAGCTTTCGTACAGTAAGAAACAGAGAAGTGAAATGAATGTGGAGGAGCTCAGATCGTTGATGAGTTAGTATTGAGACTCATGACTTCTCATTGCAGATCTTCCCAGAGGAGAGGTGCTCACTTTGGCTTTTAATAAACGCCGCTGTCATTGCTTTCTGGAGACGTTGTCAAGATCGATGTGTCTTGCAGCTTCCAGGCAGTTGTTGCTTTGTCTAAAGTGCAAACATGTTCCTCATTCGCTGTCGACTGCAGAACAACAGAGGAGAGATCTGTTTCTATGCTGACTTCGCCTTGTCCTGCTGGAAAAACTAGTCTGAGATGAAGTGGTTTTCAGAATTGGCGTGTGTTTTTGCATATTCAATCAAAACCGGCTGACGTAGTCTGATACACTCAGGTTGTCGGTAAAAAGAAAATTTGCTGGAAATGAAGTCACTTTCAGTTTGTCCGGGATCATGATGAGTGTGTGTCTTCATCAGATTTGGAGAAATGTAGCATTGCATCAGTGTCTCTGCAGTGAATGGGTGCCGTCAGAATAAGAGCTGATAAAAACATCCCAATAATCCACAGCACTCCAGTCCATCAGTGAACATCTGGAGAAGACAAAAGCCGAAACATGTCCATCAAGATGTTTTTAACAAAAGTACAATTATCCATAATACACTTCCTCCAGTCAAAAAGTGGTTTTGTCTGAACCAGGAGAGAAATCTGCACAGATCAAGCAGCGTTTAAACAGCTCTAAAACATTTGTGGCTTGATTTTGATGTTAGAGACAACAGGAGATGCACTTTTTCACTGGAGGAAGTGTTATTATTGGATTATTTGAGTTAAAATCATCTTAATTCTGGATGTGTTTCAGCTTTTGTCTTTTGTCCAGATGTTCACTGATGGACTGGAGTGCTGTGGATTATTGGGATGTTTTTATCAGACTCTCATTCTGACGGCACCCATTCACTGCAGAGACACTGATGCAATGCTACATTTCTCCAAATCTGATGAAGAACACAGATCTACATCTCGGATGGACCGAGGGTGAGTGCATTTATTACTCTATCAATCTTTTTGTTTGATAGTTGTCAGATGCATAAAGATGTCTGTGAAGGGTTAATGCAGTGCAGTGTGAGGGCTGTGTTCATCTGTCTTCTCTTCTGTTCTCCTGCAGGTGTGTGTGATCCCAGCCGCTCCTGCACACAGGTGAGTGATGACTGTTTGTTAGTTCAGTATGTCATTGATCTGTAACACGTGGAAACTCTAAACTCCTTTGAAGTGTTTCCAGCTGTTGCTAGGTTACTGGGGTGTTGTGAGCGGTTGCCAGGGCAGTGCTACACAGTTGTTAAAGAGGTTGATGTAGTTTCTGTTAATATTTTTTTATTTGTTTTTATTTTAATATTTTCAGTTAATTAAAAAAAAAAGTATTGTGCTTTTGTCAGTTTTATTCATTTATTTTCATTTATTATTTTTGTTTATTTCTGTTTTCAGATCCGTTTTAGATTCGAATTATTTCAACTTTTCGTTTTAATTTAGTCATTCACGTTGAACAAATAAACCTAGTTTTTTCATCCTAATTTTTGTTTTATTTTAGCTTTATTTCAATTAACAAAATTAACTATTTTTTTTATTTTATTTTATTTATTTATTTTAGTTTCGGTTTATTTTTTATTACAGTTTTAGTTTTAGATTTTATTTATTTCCAGGTAGTAGTTTTAGTGCTTCAAATTAGAAATGTTGCATTAAAAAAATTCAAACTTTGTCTGTTTTATTTCAAGTAGCACATTCTTTTATTATTATTATTAATATTATTATTATTGCTTTTTATGTTTCATTTATTCTTATTTCAGTTTTAGTTTTGGTTTAGTTATACATTTTATGAATTTACAATTAGTCACGTTTTCCAGCTTTATTTCAATTCACATTTATTTCAAATTACCGCATTACTCTGCATGCATCTTAGAGATGTTTGCAGCTCATCTGTGTTCTTCTAGATTCACATCTGAGTTTCCAGCACCAGGTTATGTTTTCTGCTCTCTCTGTTTTTTCGGCTGGCTGGTGACATTTTAAAGGCCAGTTAGAGACGAATAAACCCTGTGGATCACTGTTTGCATCCCAAGCATCTTTGACCTTCCAGGTTCACGTTCTGTTCAGAGCTGACTGTGTGACAGACTTGAGTATTTTTATACTTGAATGTAACTCAACTGATAACTCAATGGCTGATACTTGTCATGATATAGTACTTTTTGCATTTAAAAGTCTCTGTTGCTCACCAAAGCTGCATTTATTCAATTCAAAAATACAGTAGAAAACCGCAAAAATATTATTACAGTAAAAAAAAAACAGTTTTCTATGTGAATATATGTTCAAATGTAATTTTTTCCTGTTATAAAAACTGAATTTTCAGCATCAATCTAATATGCTTTTGGTTATTATCTTATGTTTAGACAGAGCATCAGTTGCTCTTCATGACCTCGGTCTTGATTAATTTCTGTATGAGGTTCTCTGGGTTAATGATCAGTTTCTAGGTTGTGTTTGTGGATGTTATGGGCCGCTGGACATCACAGTGAATGAGTCTGTTGTCCACTTCTCTGCAGACTCTTGCATTCTTCTTCTTCTGGGTAAACTGTTGGGGTCTGATTAACATCACAAAGAGGAACAAAGCGCTCTTTATGACCGGACAGACCCGGGATGGAAGTTGCATTGATCACAGGCCATCTAAGTGCAAAAATCCTGTTTCACTTTAATTAAAATTCATTGAATTTTAAAGCACAGCAACAACAAAATCAGAATTTAACCGCTCTTTTCACTCTGAGATCATCCTGAGGTTAAAAACTGAAAGAAATCAATTGAATCTTTGTGTGTGTGTGAAGATATGAAGATGTAATCATTAACATTTTCAAAAGAAACTAATTTATTTACACATTTTCTCTCAGTAACCGATTACAGTTAAATTTATTTTATAATTACGTTACTTAATTGAGTTACACTGAACACTGGACACTGCAGAGTAATGATGCTGAAAATTCAGCTTTGATCACAGGAATAAATTAAATTTTACTATACATTCACACACAAAGCAGCTGTTTCGAACTGTAATATTTTTACAAAATATTACTGAATTTATTGTATTTTTGATCAAATAAATGCAGCCTCGGTGAGCCCAATCTTCTGTTCGGATTATCAGCTTGTATAAACGAGAAGAAAATACCTTTTTTGATCATCTTAAAGATTGTGTGTCCAGTCAAACGCTTTGACTGTAATGTAATGTGAACTCTTTCCCAAGAAACGTTGAACAAAGCTTACAGGTGTGGATTCTAGATGTATACATGTGTAATATAAGTAACCAGACTCACAACTGACTGAAAGAAAAACTTGAAACGGCAAAACCTTGTGTCATTCCAAACCTTAATGAATTTTTTTTAAGCTGTTGGACACAAAAGAAGATATTTAGAAAAATGTTGATAACCAAAGGATTGACAGTAGCCTTTACTCTCCATTGCAGAAACTCTAAGGAAGTCAATATCTTCCTCTTGTGTGTGCAGGTGCTGGAGTCTCTGGGCGTGCTGATCTATAAGGCTCTGGATTACGGGCTGAAGGAGAACGAGGAGCGAGAGCTGAGTCCCCCGCTCGAGCAGCTCATCGACC
The DNA here is from genome assembly GCF_003368295.1 of Carassius auratus. Classification (NCBI taxonomy): domain Eukaryota; kingdom Metazoa; phylum Chordata; class Actinopteri; order Cypriniformes; family Cyprinidae; genus Carassius; species Carassius auratus. Next base: position 3,142,876 of record NC_039258.1, on the reverse strand, counting down.
TCATGACCAACGTGACTGAGACTGAGAGCGACTCCTGCGCTGATGAAGGATACGACGCCACTGAGGAAGACGAGGATGAGCGCCAGCGGGATCCCGCCCACCCCGGCCGTATCCGCGGCGTCCGTGACATCATCAAGGTACAGTTCTGACACAGTGATGTCACATGACCGGCCACAACTAACTAATCACACAATCTGACTCTTGTTATCTTTAAATAATTGAGAAACTGTCCTTGTGCACATTCAATGACAAAGACTGGAGGAATGATGCTGAACATACAGCGGAGCATCACAGAAATACATGACATTTTATGATATTTTCTAATAGGAAAAATGTTTCGCAATTTTTTTTTAATTTTTTTTTTATAATTATTTTTGATCAAATAAATGCATCTTTGGTGAGCAGAAGAGACTTTTTTCCGAATCCTAAAAAATCTTATGTATTCCAAAGTTTTGAATGTTTATGTGTGCAACAATATAACATAGTTACAATATAACATAATTAAAGAATAAATAAATCTGAGTCATAACATCAGAGTTTTTTAAATAGACAAAAGTTCCATAAAAGATTTCAGATGTGAAGGTGGTTCATTTAAAACCTAAATTAGATTTCAACTAGAAATGTTGTTTGATGCGAATGAACGCACTTCCTTCCACTGTTACACTGCGTTTGATTGATGCTGTTTTGTGTCACCACGATTTCATTTAACCACTTAAGAAAAAATGCATTCATTATGAAAATATATAACATTTTTTTTAAACCTTTATATATACTTATACATATATATAGAGAGAGAGAAAGAGAAACACACACACACACATACATATCACTGACTGTAACTGTATCCCACAATGCAGTGCACTCGAGCTCTGTTTCTTCTGCTCCACATGCGTTGATTCACAGACTGTGAATGTTTCTGTGATCACTGAGAGCGTTTCTGAGTGTGTTGATGTTTTTTTCTCACTAATGGGCTACAGACGGACGTTCTGCTGCCAGCGTGAAGCCAAGAGTGACCCATTCTGTCCATCTGTTTCATTTATGACACATTCATATCAGTGTGTCTCCTCTTGACCTGTTTAAAACTCTCATGGTTTATTCCCAACATGGACATCTCTCTATGTACTGAATAGATTAGCATGAAGGTCATTACAGAGTGAAACTGCAGCTGAATGAACGTGTGTTGTGTGTGTGTAGCTGTGTGCTCTTCACCTGTCCACGCCGGCCGATGCGTCCGATCATTACCAGGCCGTGTGTCGAGCTCTGTACGCCGAGACCAAAGAGCTGCGCAGCTTCCTGGAGAAGATCCAGAGCGCCAAAGAGGTGAGACTCCAGCCCCGAATCCAGAGACTCACCCACTCTCCTCCCAGTAGATTCACCTATTTATATCTGAGACGGAGCTATTTTACTAGTGTATATACTAGTTGTTATTTTTTTGTTGTGTTGTGTTTGTTTTGTAATTTAGTTTTATTTTCATTTTTTCTAAATATTACTATATAGGTAAAATTTCTTTGTGTGTTCAGTTCAGGTTTAGTTAGTAGTTACTTCCAGTTAGTAATAGTAATATTTGCATTATTATTATTAGTTTATGGTAATATTTTTAATGTTTTTTTCCAATTAGTAATTTTAGTTTTTCATCTATTATTCTTGTAATACATTTTTTCTTAAATTTATACATTTTCAGTTCTTAGTTTTAGTTTATGTAGATTTAGATAAACTGTTATAATTTTTGCATTGGCAATTAAATAAAATAAGTTTACATTGATAAATATTTAATTTTATTTCAGTTAATGTTCATTTTATTTTCTATGGTTTAGTTTTTAGTTTCAGTTAATGATAGTATTTTATTTCTATTTGCAAATATAAATATATATACTGATCTGTGGTTTGACATTTTTGCTCTTGCTCTCGTAAGATTCTTTCTGATTGAAAACATGTGATGAAGTCATGTGATGAAGAGGGTCACAGCTGGCTTTACTGCTGCTTTGACATTAGATGTTATGATGACATTTCCATGTTTCCTTTGATTG
>NC_039258.1:3108349-3135849 GCF_003368295.1 Carassius auratus | reverse complement strand
TTCAAAAATATCACAGCACATCATTTTTTCCGCAAAACTATAATGAAGATTTTTTTTTTTTTTTATATATATACCGTATTTTTTGGACTGTAAGTCGCACCTGAGTATAAGTCGCATCAGTCCAAAAATACGTCATGATGAGGAAAAAAAACATATATAAGTCGCACTGGACTATAAGTCGCATTTATTTAGAACCAAGAGTTCACATTACCGTCTCCAGCCACGAGAGGGCGCTTTATGTCTTCAGTGTAGACTACAGGAGCACTGAGCAGCATAGAGCGCCCTCTGGCGGCTGGAGACGGTAATGTGAACTCTTGGTTAATTTCTCTTGGTTCATGTCAAATTAATTTTGATAAATAAGTCGCACCTGACTATAAGTCGCAGGACCAGCCAAACTTTGAAAAAAAGTGTGTCTTATAGTCCGGAAAATACGGTTTTAGTTTTAATGCACTTGTGAAATTATTAGCATCAAAAAGTCAAAGAATTGAACAGATAATTGTAAATCATGAAGACAAAATCATGACTTTTTCTGCAGATTCCTCACCATACAAATGCTTGTCGAAACAAAAATGCTACGAAATGCGTCATATTTTGTGATGTGAAAGAGTAAAAGCCACTATTTTTGGGATCAGCATAAAATTAGTCAAATCAGTACTGCAGATATGATATAGTACAATGATAATTCTGTCCAAATAAATCCCTTTTTTTGGTAAAACACACTTTTTGCTCTTTATGTGAGTGTTGTGTGCTGTTTGGTACAGATGTGTGCTCCTCAGACGGGGCGAGGAAGGCCTCCAGCACGCTGTCGTTGGCCAATGGCGTGTCTCTTCAGCAGAACGTCTCCAGCGGCTTTCAGAGGAAAAGACTTCAAGCTCCGACTCTGTCTGAACTGGACAGCTCTGATTCAGACGTGAGGATTATTAGGCACATTGTTACTGGTCATATACTGTTGGTGTAAGTCCTCAGCTGTCTTCTGATGTGCTCTCTCGCTCAGGATGAGACTGTAGGTCAAAGGTCAGCCAGTTGCTCCAGCATCTCCACATCCATGGTGGACGACACATCGCCAGAATCCGTCCTGGGCAAGAAAAGTGATTTACATTTATATATATATATATGTTTATGAAGCTGTATTATTAATGTTTAGTAAAACAAAACAAAAAATTGTATTTCCTATTATTATTTTTTTTTATTATTATTAAATTTAATTTAATTCTAAATTATTAACATTTTTTCTTGGTAAAGTAAAAAGATATTAGATGAAAAGCTTAAATTTACAGTAAAAATAAATAAATAAAATAAACTAAAATTAAAATTGTTGAAATACTAAAATGACTAAAATAAAAACCAAAATAAATTAAAGCTAAATATAAATATTTAACAAAATAAAAAAGCAAATGACTAATTTACTAAAACTGAAATAAAAATACATTAAATCTAAAATGTTATATTTCCAATATAAAAAATACAATTAAAACTGAAAAAAAAAACTAATTTAAAATATTAATATTTATAAATAATACTTAAATAGCACTGCTCATATTACCTAATCCTCTTTTCTCTTTTACATTTAATTTAAAATAAATAAATAATCAATATTTAAATTTCATTAAAAAATTAGTTTCTGAGTATTCGTGAAATTAGAAGAATAATGTAGGAATCTGCTTTATGTCTGGGTCCAGATTATCATTTTCACAAACTGATTTAAAGCATTTATTATGTTATAGCTCTGCTGTAGCTCAAGCCGACTGGCAATAAATGTTTTATGACCTGTTTTACTTTCTTGCAAACTAAATTTCAGACCTGTATTTTCAGAGGTAGCTATTCACAGTGAAACTAGAGGTCATTTAAATCTTACGTTTCTTCTGTGAGTTGACTCATACTGCAGAGCGTGCCCGCCGCTGCCAGTTTTACTGATATCAGTGTTAAATAATGAGTGTCTGTGGTCCTCTCTCTCAGCTCCGCCCATGTTCCTGCCCATCTCGTCCACGCCGCAGCCGGAGAGACGTCAGCAAGCCCAGCGCCGCCACTCCATCGAGAAGGAGACGCCCACCAGTGTGCGTCACTTCCTGCCGCCCTCCAGACACAGCTCCAGATCCCTAGTGAGTGAGGAAGTAACCAGTGACATTCATCCACGATTTTCAGTCTGAAGATTTAAGTCATTAGGATAATGCAACATTAAAGACCTCGTCCATTTACAGTTTACATCTAAACATGTGCCGGTATTATGAATATGCATGGTATTTTTATCGTGGGCATATATATATTACAAAATATTCCGAATTTGGAATGCATTTTAAGAATACCTTTCCCATCAACTGGTCCAGATGCACAACAGCGCCGTATGCTGCCATGAGAAGCAGATTCACTCTCTGACAGCAGATGGCGCTAAACTGCAGAAAACGCAGCCCTTACCCTGGAAACCCCATAAATAAAGCAGCTGCTCACATACTCAACATATTTCAATCATTTTAAATAAACTAAATTCACTATGGTGTGCCAAATACTTAAATATTCAGACTTAAGTTATTTATAACTTTTTATTTTTCTTTTTAATCTGGACTACAACATGCCCTAGATGTTGTTTGAAAGTGTTTTGATTCTTTATCGTTCGTTCACACTTTACATTAGAGCTTCATTAGTTAACCTCAGTTAAATCATTAATGAACATAAACTGCAGATGAATAATTCTTCTGAACATTCATTCATCTCAGTAATTCCAATATTTAATAACACGCTGTTAAAATCTAAACATGAACTAAAACTTGTATTTTTTAACAAAGATTAATAACTAGTTAATGGTTAACTAATGAGGTGTTATTGTAAAGTGATACCTATGGGTCTTTATACGTCTTTTGCACTTAAATCTGTGCAAAACCTTTATATCTTTTTCCGTATTGCTTTATTGTATTTAAATGTTCAGTTATTTTTGTTATAAGAAATAAGTTATTTAACCTGTGATAGTGTATTTTTAGCACTTTTTTCAAACTAAATATCGTGATAATAATGTATACCGTGATAAAAGCATTAGAAATTTATCGCAACAGGAAAATTTGATATAAACATTTATGTTGCTTTTCTTAAAGTGGCTCGTCATCAGATGCAAAATTCTCTTTTACATGTTGTTTGAACTGAACCCTATAAGGATAGAAAATCCATGCTTTTTAATAAATCCCTAATAATAATGATCACTGTTGACAAGAACCAAGAACAAAGCATTATGTGTGGTGAGATGTGCATTGTTCTCCGCTGATGTCTGGCCGTTGTGTCTGGACAGGAGGAGTTTTGTTTCCCGGTGGAGTGTCTGGCTCTGACCGTGGAGGAGGTGATGCACATTCGGCAGGTTTTGGTCAAAGCCGAACTGGAGAAGTTCCAGCAGTACAAAGATATCTACAATGCCATGAAGAAGGGGAAGGTGAGAACGGCTCATATAGAGCAACCTTTCAGAAGCAGCACGTCAACAGAACAGGCATTGCAATCATACAGATAGATGGAAAAGGATTAATGCATGCCAAAATATGCATTAAAAATATACATTTTTAAAGAAATTCATATTTGTATTCAGCAAGGACGCATTAAAGACATTTATGATTTCAGAAAAGATTTCCGTTTCAAATAAATGAGCTTTCTGTTGATTTTCTTGGGCAGCAAATCAGAATATTAGAATGATTTGTGAAGATCATGTGACACTGAAGACAATGAAAATACAGCTGTGATCACAGAAATAAATTACAGTTTACTATATATTCAAATAGAAAATTTATAATATACATTGTATTAATATTAAACATTTTTATGAAATATAGTGTGTATATTTGTGTTGAACTTAACTCAAATCAGACAGCATTAACACATTTCTGTCTTAAGCTAACGATTCAATCTTTAGGAAACCTACTGGAGAAATAAAAAGTGTTTCAAAATCATTGTCACATTTATTTTGCTTTGATTTTCATTTAGTCATAGCAAATACATTGTGCACATTTCTCTTTTCCCAGCTGTGCTTCTGCTGCCGAACCAAACGGTTTTCCTTCTTCACCTGGTCCTACACCTGTCAGTTTTGTAAAAGGTAAGAAATAACCTGCCGTTCGACAATTCATCTGGCTTGTTTTTAGATATTTAATAGAAAGTAGTGGTGCTGTATCATCTTTTTCATGACTTCCGCAGGCCTGTCTGTTCACAATGCTGTAAAAAAGTAAGTCTTGAACTGAACTCCTTCTCGTAACTTTATTAAATGTTTTAAACTATTTGTGGCGAGTTCAACGTGACTCCGTTTGCACGGTCACAATGGGACTAAAAATTTATTTTCTATGGCTTCAGATGCGCCTCCCATCAAAGCCTTATGGAAGTCTCCCAATTTACTCTCTGGGTCCGTCCACATCGAGTCTGAAACGGGACGCATCCAGCCGAAAGCCAGAGAAGCCCAGTACGAGCCAGCATCGAGCCAGCCTACAGCGCACAGTGTCCAGGTAAAATAACCCAGAATACAGCGGCTCTCTGCTGCTCCGATGCTTATATTCACTGTCTCTATCTCTCTAAGATTATCTAAGCACACGCGGCAGTCGTCCTCGTCTCAGGAGGACATGGAGCTCCCGAAAGAGCTGATGGAGGACTGGAGCACCATGGAGGTCTGCGTCGACTGCAAGAAGTTCATCTCCGACATCATCGCCTCCAGCAAGCACAGCCTGTCTCTGGCCAACAAGAGAGCGCGCTGGAAACACAAGACGCAGTCCTTAATCATGGCGTCCGAGACAAGCGCAGAATACCGGCCTTCTGAGCGAACTATCAATGAGGTGTAGACGCCGCCGATGGGTCTGGATGCTGGATGCTTGTAGATTCGGACGGGTCAGGGCCAATAAACTCTTATGGATGTGTAGCAGTTCTTCCACACACACAACATGGGTTGTTTTTATTCTGTGCTGTAGATATGTGCTTACATATTGACATCTGCCTATAGTCAATCATATGAACCAATGTGTTTCTTTCAAACCAATCAGCTTTCTCTTGGTCTGCACGGTAAATTCTGGTCAAAAACACTCAAAAAGGACATTAATGTATTTATTCATGCCCTCGGTTTATTAATATTTTCTCTCAATGTAGCTAAATAAGAATTTGTTATCATGGTTTTTTAAGTTGTTCTTTCATTTTTTTTAAATTGTGGCCATGTTGTTTTAATTTGTTCTCTCTATTTTAATTAAAACGGAGGAACTAATAGAGAATAATATAGAATTAATTCGTAGTTTGTAGTAGTAGGTTGATTTTTTTCAGAGTTCAGGGCTTTTTTAAACGATCAAAATCTGCTTGTGCATTTTTGCCCTCATGAGAAACTTCCAATCGCATGGATTCTTACTGGATTTTGCTGCCAAATTAGTCTCAGCCACTGTAAACATTACTGCACCTAAACTAATTAAAATTATTTCTCATTAGGCTTTTCCAAACTTGAAATAGCCTAGTCAACTCTGGGACAAACCTAAATGTAATCCTTTTCTTTCACGATTTACATTAAATCAGCGCTCCTCATTAAAATGTGTTCCAGGGATAAAATACACGTTTTTGGCAGGGTTCCCCTGGTAAAAGTCACATTCCAGGAGCTAAATATCACATTATCAGGGTCGCTTTAACTCGCGGGAACAGTGATAAAGTAGAACATTTCCGCGGGAAAACTGCAGACGTGGCAACACTGCTGTACATTTCTGAACCCCGGGGTAACGTTCTGATTTGCATATCTGCCGTGTCAGTCTTGCTGATTGGACGAAATAGTTTTAGCCTTGCGCGTGTCCGCCTACAGACGTTCACAAAACGCGTGATGTTTCCGTGATTGACGTGAATGAATGTCATTTGTTTTTAGGCGTAGCTAATATTTTAACACAATTGTTTTAAACTGCGAAAGTTTGGCACCTGCGCAAAAGCGGTTTAACATCGAGCAATGAATATAACGTTCCTTTCCCAGGGTTTAGAATAAAAAAATAACCCTGGTTTAATCGCGATGTGAAAAGCCTTGTAATTGTTGAAGACAACATGAAATGGCTTTCACAGTCTGATGTAGGCTACTTTTTTAATATGACAATATGGCTGGGCAATGAATATTCATTTATTTACAATCTTCCTAGTCTTGTGACTTGCAACCAGAATATTCAACATAAAAACTTCAACATAGACCAAGACTCTATTCACAAAAAGACCGGGAACATGCAAAAGAGTTCGTTTTGAGATCAAGTTGACTTAAAATGTGTAAATGTCTCAAATGTATTCCCATTCATATTAAAACAATAAGCACAACACATCACTCAACCAAACCACATCTGTCTAGATAGATATTGTTTTTTATTCGTGACTTTCATATTATGACGTTGGCTATATATATATATATAGCTCACATCACTCATATCTAGGTGAGATTTGACTGTATATAATGCCTATGTGCTGATTGATTTCTAGTAATTGAGGATAATTATGCTCCTGCAAGTTATGCACCCTGTTTTATGTATTGAAGGCATGATGAGGCTGATTTACTAAACATTAAAGTTGCATTTATTTTTTTGTAATCTTTACTTTTTACATAATTTATATTAGTTTTATATGTCAAGTAATACCCTTCGACTACACAGCGCTTAATCATGTCTGTCAGATTTTTAATTATTTTTGATGATGAAGGCTCCAAAATCTTGTTATAAAAATGTAGTGATTTTGAATAGATTTGGCGTTTGGACAATGAAGTATTGTGTTGTTTCATTATTTGTTTTTAAGGGATTTTTGCCAAGACATCAAGTGTCAAATAGCTGTTTTTTATCAACAACAAAAAGAAATTATTAACTTTATTTTCAATCTGTGGATTGCATATGTGTTTTTATGTTCAGAACAGCTTATATAATGCTTTTTTTTTTTTTGTTATGTTCAATAGTTTTGCTAATTGTTTTTACTCTTTTGTTTTTTTTATTCATCTGATAATGTAACTGTTATTATTTTTTTTATTTTTTTTTAGAAAGCATTGAATTTATGCTTGTTAAATTATTGTAGGATCTTGTAAAGTTGCCTTTTTGCTTAAATAATTTGATCTGAAAGGAAGCAAGGCTGATATGTGAATGAGTGGATGAGGATGTTGTTAGTCTTATTCATTAGCTGAGTGTATAGATGTTTTATTATCTCAAAAGTCTCATGATTATTTTTGAACGATTATTAATTTGCCTTAGAAACATTGCCTTCTTAAGCATTGTAATATATCCATCAAGTCCCAAATCCTGTCTGTTTGCAGTCTAACTGCACGTGTATTTTAACATCTGCACAAATGCTGTATATTTTTGTTAAACTCTTGACATGTTGGAGCATCATAAGACTTATCATTGAGGTCATGGAAATGAAGAACAAGTAAATAAAAGTGTAAATAAAAAAAGCAGCTGCAATGTGTATGCATGTGAAACAGGGCTGTGGATTTTATTTTAAATCTTTTTTTTTTTTCTCAGCCAATGATGATCAATGGAATAAAAATAATAAAAAATCGTTAAACTGTGAATAGAAAGTCATTCATTATAGAGTGAAGCTACTCTAAAATATCTGCTTCATATTTAAAGAGTAACTAAACCCTAAACCAACTTTTTTTAGTTAATGATCTGTAAGAATGGGGCTTTATTAGTGCTGTTCATCGGTTCGAGTAACTTTTTTGACATTTGAGTATAAATTGTTTTAATTGTGGTCAGGGGCGGATCTAGAAAAATATTGATGGGGTGGCGAGAAGGGGGCAGGAATTTTTGAGGGGTGGCAACATATGGCAGACGTATATATACTGAATCAGTTATCACAGATTGATGATAAATATATGTGCACACTACAAAAGGACACAGACTATCATTTACAAACTTAATCTCATGCAATCAATGTCTTGCATTTGAAACAGTTCATATAAAGAATAAGTGACGATACCCCATAAGCCCCCCACACTCACTAATGCATACAGTATGCATCCACATGTCATTAAGAACATTATAAAAGATTCAGTGTTATCAATATGTCAATTTATTATAAGAAACACAAGATTTTAACAGCCAATGACATTTCCAGCTGGGGAGACTCAACTGATTTTCTACAGTTAAGTGTTAATCATCATCTAACTCAACCAGTCAAGAGCTACATTTAGCCTTAGATGTTATATGAATATGGTTCCTGAAGCATAGGTTTTATTAGCTGACAATAATAATCAATAAATAAACATTATAGGCACAAATACAAATGTACTTTTAGGAATTGTTTTTGAAAAATATGGTGTTATTTTTTTGGCAAGCTTAAATTAAAACTTCTATGAAAACTTGTGTGATATTCCTTTAAAATAATGTTTTAGTAGATCTTTTTTTAAGTATATTTTAATAAGCAATTTATTACATAATTTCTTTTGAGTTAGACCAAACTTTTATTTTGGTGAGTTGTAACCAGAGTTTCTTTTTTCATTAAATATTATTATTAGCTAATAGGACGTATAGCATATCAAGTATGTTAATACTTGAAGTATATCATACTCTACTGTGCAATAGTATTATATTTCTGTTTGAGTTTCTTCAAGTTATACCGAGATTTTATTTTGACAGGTTGTCGTAAAGACATTGTCGTTTCTGTCAGTCTGTGTATACGATACGAATGAATGACGATAGTTTTATCAAATGAAATGGTGAAATCCTCACGTGTGCTTCAGTGTGTGTGTGTGTGTGTGTGTGTGTGTAGTAGAGCACACATTCCCAGAGACGTGTATAACAACACCTTAAGGGTTCCCATAAGCCGGATTTATTGTTGTGCCCCCCTTCCTCAAATATGATGATGAAAAAAACACCTACTATAGGGGTGAAAATAGAATTTTAATCAAATAAAAAACTAAATGAATAAATTGTATTATTTACAAATCACAATTATAGCTCTTGACATTTACCTGTGGCTATAACTTTATTATAACTCTAATTTATTTTATAGTCTCAAGCATTCAGAAATCATGCAAAAGGAAATTAAGCAGTTTTACTATGATAAAACCATGGTTTATTTTTGTAAGGGTTGTGATATGCACGTTTTTTGTTGAAGAAATTATAAAGCCTGTGTCATCTATAGTGAATATTTGAATTAAATGTTTGGTCAGTAGCCTAAACAAGGATGTGATCGTCCTGTAAGTGTAACAGCAGCAATCACAGGGCATTTGTAATAACATGTACATAAATTGTTTATTTTGTATTTGCCTACATTATGTATTTTAACAATGTTATTATTAACCAATAATTATTGCCCCATAATTTTTTTAAATAATACATTTTAGTCCATTTTAAAGGCTATTGATAGCTTGAGTCTGTTTTTATAGCAACAACAACAACAACAAACATATTACAGTATATTAATACTTTGTAAATTATTAGAGTTTGGGGATCGCAAATCATTTGAATCAGTTCGGGAGTTCAAAGCGGATTCGCGAATCATTTGAGTCAGTTTGGGGATTGCGAATCATTTGAATCAGTTCGGGAGTTCGTAGCGGGATCGCGAATCATCTGAGTCAGTTTGGGAGTTCGTAGCGGGATCGCGAATCATTTGAATCAGTTCGGGAGTTCGTAGCTGGATCGCGAATCATTTGAGTCAGTTTGGTAGTTCGTAGCGGGATCGCGAATCATCTGAGTCAGTTTGGGAGTTCGTAGCGGGATCGCGAATCATTTGAATCAGTTCGGGAGTTCGTAGCTGGATCGCGAATCATTTGAATCAGTTCGGGAGTTCGTAGCGGGATCGCGAATCATTTGAGTCAGTTTGGGAGTTCGGAGCGGGGATCGCGAATCATTTGAGTCAGTTCGGGAGTTCAAAGCGGGTTCGCGAATCATTTGAGTCAGTTTGGGGATCACAAACCATTTGAGTCAGTTCGGTAGTTCAAAGCAGGTTCGCGAATCATTTGAGTCAGTTTGGGGATCGCGAATCATTTGAATCAGTTATGGGGATCGCGAATCATTTGAATCAGTTCGGGAGTTCGTAGCGGGATCGCGAATCATTTGAGTCAGTTATGGGGATCGCGAATCATTTGAGTCAGTTTGGGGATCGCGAATCATTTGAATGAGTTCGGGAGTTTGTAGCCGTTCGTAGCCGGGTCGCGAATCATTTGAGTCAGTTATGGGGATCGCGAATCATTTGAGTCAGTTTGGGAGTTTGGAGCGGGTTCGCGGATCATTTGAATCAATTCGAGAGTTCGGAGCGGATTGGCGAATCATTTGAGTCAGTTTGGGGATCGCAAATCATGAGGTTTCATTCACGCCTTATTTTCAATATTTCAAACAGATATAGGGGGAATTTTACTATTTTTTTATTTCTAACATCTATTTAATTGATATTGAATGTTTTAATTTATATTCAAATATTAATTTATATTTCATTTGGATTTTATTTATATTCAAATACACACAAGAACCAATGATGTTTGCGCAGTGTCCTCTTCTCCTTATATGGTGTTGAGCGACTGCTTGCTTAAACGACTGTCGCGCGCAAACCAAAAAGGCGCCAGATTTAAAACACGGAGGGAAAGAAGATTAACGTTACCTGAACAATTACTTAAAACTTGACAGCTACAACCAACATCTTCCTTTTGTATCCAAAATCAGCACAAGGACCCACATGAGGGTGAGTAAATAACGACAGAACTTTCTTTTTGAGTAATCTATTCTTTTAATATGCTTCCGCAAAAATAATACTGCTTTTTACTTCGGGATATTCCTCATATTTTTTTTCCAAAACGGGGTGACAAAATTAAGAAAATCGATAGCTTAAATAAGAAACTAAAAGGCATCTGGCTTTGACAAAATATATGGGATTGATGACATTCTTAAAACCAATTTAACAAATAATTCAAAATACCTTACTTAAATGTTAAATATTTTTATAGCGTTTGTTCTTCTTTGAATGTAGATTCCATTATATGTTGCAGAGATAATTACGGAGGCATTTAATGTTTGTTTGCTTTTGTTTTGAATAAATATATACTTTTAAAGCTGCATTAATACTTTTAAAAGTCCCTCACCTTAACTTACATTGTTAAAACGTTCAAAATTTAATGAAAAATTAGTTAATTGCAATTTTCCTTCTTTCCTTAATTAATTTACACTTTAAATTTTGATTTGCCTGCTGTAAATGCAAATGTAAAATAATAATAAAATTATTTTATATATATATATATATATATATATATATATATATATATATATATATATATATATATAAAGCTTGTAAATGTGTCTTACAAACAATACATCACACATTTTTTTATGTACTTTTAATAATTTTATATATTGGTTCCATGACACAGTAATTTCGCACATATAACTCTTTAAACACCAAATGTACATAACATCACATTTACATTGCATCTTTGTAACACTTTTTTTCTATCATTTCGTTCGTTTAAATGGACCACTGATTCATTTTATGAATAAAGGTTAAAAACACAGACAATAATATCTATCACTAACATCTGATGCAACTACTACACATCACAAAACATGAGTGGAATGACTTAAAACGCATAATTTCATACACCTGCACATATGATAACACAATAACATTCTTTAAAAAAAAATGTAAACAAAATACTAGGGGCGGCAGATATAGATACTCTCCTGATTGAACCACAATAGAGAAGTATCTCTGAACATGAATGAGCATGCATGGCGGGGTGACTAGAACAAGCGAGATACAGTTTAATTTAACTTCGATTTATTCACAGAGACAAAACAAAAGGAGGGGCACGTGGTTAAAAGCGGTTCTTCTATTTGAAGTCCAGCAGGTTGCAGTCGATTTTGTAGTACACATAGGGATAGTATTCCTGCTGACTGAGGTTCAAGCCAGGGATATCCATGGTAGTTTGCTGGAACAGGAAAAAGAGGACAAATAATTCCTTGTATTGAAACCACACATCACCAAAACGTCCAAAAGTAAACTTACGTCGATAATGGCAGCTGCACTGCTGTCCAGATGCTTGTAAAGATCGTTCAGAACCTCCCTCAGCTTCTTCATGTTCTTCTTGTTGGGCTGTAGCAGCATCGCTTGGAAGTTCACCGGCAATCCATATCTGTTTATTTAGAATTTACAAAATATATACATTTAAATGAGTGATTCACTCGTGTGAAAATTCTGGGCCAAAGCAATATCCAAAAATGTAAAAGATGCACTTGTTCGAAACCGAAACCCATTTTTAATTGAGTGCGTGTAATTCTATTTAAATTATAACACCAAAATTATTTTTTAACGATACTGAGTTTTTGTTAAGCATAAAATCAAAACCATTTTAATAATACATTTATGAATCAAATAAATGTAATAATCAACACTGAAATTGCACTTTTAAACAACAATTACGTTTCTACTTCAATTTTTTTGTTGAAATATTCAAATTTGTAGCTTAATAAAAACGTATTTACTTTAATTTATTAATCATTAAACATTAAATCATGAAGATGATGGGTTAAGTAAAAATAGAATTAATATGTAATATAGTCCACATAGCCTATTTATCAAAATGGTCATCTCTAGAGTTATTTATTTCTATTGAGTTTATGGACAATGAAATGTAAATAACAAATATTATTTTAGTTTTAAATCTAGTTTTTCTATTGGTCCATCTCATATGATAACAAATTTACCAAACAAATGATGACGCGTTCAAACGGTTCATGTATTCGTCTAGAATGAGACATTTTTTCAATTTCAATAAACGCGGTATGAACTTTTATTTCACTGAACTCTTATTTTGAAAAAAAAAAAATCCAAGAAAAGTTTGATTCCTCATGACACAAGCTCTCTCTTATAACCTAAATATAGACCATATATTGTGTCTCTACCTCAACACTGATTCCACAAAGACCCTCAGAGCCTTGATATGGATCCAAGCAATGAAAGCCTCGCTGAAGTTCACCTTCAGCCATCGAACAAGTGGACCCTGCAGACGACACATGTACGAACCAGTTAATAACATCCAACAGTGATGAAGTAACATACCAGCTGCTCTGAAGAGACATACAAACTGCTTTTTCTTGTCAGTCGAGAGTCTGGTCATCTCCTCCTTATCTGCTTTCAATTCCTCCTCGTTGTACTGGAAGTCCCGGAGCATGAACCTGGAAAGCAGACACTGGGATGACCAAGGCATTAAGATTCTTAAACTGGTTATTCTCTTGGAAATCGGCTGTTTACTTGTTTTCCCTGGCCTTGAGTCGGAAATCATCGATGGCCTTTCTGAAGAGCGTGACGCTAAACAGGCCGCTCTCCTGGTCCTCAAAAAGCAAACTGCCGAGAAGAAGAATAACACTATATAGAGTATTGGCTAGCAGAGAGAACCTCAAATGTGACCACAAAACCAGTCATAAGTCCATTTAAATCATCTCTCCATTGATGTCTGGTTTATTAGGATCGGTCAATATTTGTCTGAGATACAACTCTTTGAAAATCTGGAATCTGAGGGAGCAAAAAAACCTAAATATTGAGAAAATCATCTTTAAAGTTGTTTAAATGAAGTTCTTAGCAATGCATATTACTAATCAAAAATTAAGTTATGATAAATTTACGGTAGGAAATGTACTAAATATCTTGATGGAACATGATCTTTACTTAATATCCTAATGATTTTTGGCATAAAAGATCAACATACAATGTATTTTTGGCTATTGCTACAAAAATACCACAGAGACTTCAGACTGGTTTTGTGCTGGAGGGAGACAAATGTCCCAGTCATATTTCACTCAAAATAAATAAGAATTCTATTTTGCAAGAAAATATTTCTAATTTCTCTTATGCATTAAAAATATTGGAATTGCACAACATTCACACATCATAGTAGTAACTTTTGGGCTACCTATAAATTATATTCATTAAAGTAAAAAAATTCAAAACAGTAATTCAATCAAAAACAAAAACACTCTACTAACACTTTACGTTACTACATTACTACATTAATCATTTTACACTAAAGACACTTGGTAAATGGTGTCTGTTTGTTCTGCTGCATTAATTCATTGGTTTCCTCAGTACCCAGCATGCCACTAAACATGTCCTTCTCAACCAGAGGACAATCAGACACATTGACTTCCCTAGAATATCAGCTGTTGCTAACAAATCATTTTTGTATGTCAGCTTTCCCCAAATCCCATTTATTGCTTTTTTTTATTTATTATTAAACACCTTTTAAAACAAATAACACCTATATGACACTATTAAAATGAATAATTCCATTATCTAAAGGCAAAACAAGGCATGTTCTTATTAGCATTAGTGTTCTGTGGTTTGTATCCAGGTGCATGATTCATTAGACAAACAAGACACTTCCAGAATGAAAAATTTTTTTTGTAAGTTTCTTACTTTGTAGATCGTGGCACCACCATTTCTGAAAGAGTCTCGTAAGTGCGCTGCCAGTCAGCATAATTAGTTCTGAAGGGTTAGAAAACTTGCCGTCAGTATGTGCATGAGAAAACTTTAACACAACAGGCTTGTGTGCATCCAAAAATATGTTCAGAGTGGCTAATATCTGAGTGTGGGAACTAGGGCTGGGCGATGACAAAAAGTAAAATCTAAAAAAAAAAAATTTTTTTTTAAATTGTCATATCGAATCATACTTTTCTCAAAGCTGTAACATTTACCCTTTAATATAACATTTTAGCGAAACATTACATCATTTGAATTCATCGATAAAATCTGAAAAATCGCCAGGATTCCAAATTTGGAGTATGCCACTTACTTTGGTACCACCACCAGCATAGTAATGAGGTACTCCGAATCAAGCACAAAGTCTTCTTTCTTGACAATATCTGCCAAACTCCTGGTCAGCAGACTCCCTCTGATGAAACCACAAAAATCACACCGCTTGACTGGGAAATGCTTCCCGAACCATGTTTTTCTCAAAGGAGTAGTTCACCCAAACACTGAAATCATAACTGTGTTGGACTACATTTTGGGGGGGGTTTAGATGTATAAACTGTTATCTGGAAAAGAGCTCTGTGAATAATCTTTTTTTTTCTTTCTTGTGTTCCATGAAAAAATAAAATGGAATTCTCCATTATAAAAAAAAAGTGTTGCATCAAATATTCAGAACTTATTCAACTTAATTGGAAAGAAAAAAAAGCAATGCACTAGAACAAATCAATGGTGTCCAGGTTACTATCTAAATGAATAAATCTGAAATAAAACCTCTTTAAATAATATCTGAAATATTTACTCACGCATTCTTCCTCTCTAGGTTCTGTAAGTTTCCCTTCAGGTTGTTGTAGGCTGACGCTCGAGCCTTCAGGTCATTGTCAATCTGTGAGACTTGCTGTATCAATAATAAATAAGGCTGAGATTTATATCAAATATGCACAAATATTACCAACGAGTGATATAAACATTGTGAATGTTGCAATTACTTTAACTCTCAGCAACGAGTGCTAAAAGTAAGGTCATTGCAGATTTTATTCCCACAATTCACATAGAAATGGTTGGATGTGATCACTTGCCTTGGATACAATCTCAGAAATGTTCTTCAAGGATTGTTTGATAGGGTATTTGGCCATGTCCCACTGAAATCTTGTGACGTAGGTGACCAGATCGACTAAAACGCAACAAAGAAAACGAGTATTAATGCAACGAAACCGACGACAGCTCCTGATCATTATCATACGCCTCTCACCTCCATTAGCCAGCAGGTTCTCCTGGACTTTATCTCGACTGTCCTCCAACACGTCAGCCATGTACTGAGCCACCTTCTTCACCACACTGTGAACGAAAAAGACATCACAGCCCTCTGAAAAAACCCTCTCCAATGTACAACGATTGGACGTTCTCCAAGACACAGAAGTCATCAAAACATCACACATATCGGAAGATTCAGGAACACTGAGATGTTCAAGAAACCTGATGACATCTCAATAACGCTTTTTAAAAATGTGTGAATATTCTGACCAAACCAAGCAAAAATAAAATACAGGAAATATAGACATATGGTTTGGTGCATGCAACTCAGGATTTATTCCTGCTGTTCTGATAAAATAACATAAGGCTGACAGGAAGTCATTATCTAAGCACGCTTTAAGTTTAACCATCTTTTATCAAAGCTCTAAGGCAAAACTTAAACTGATGAACATTTTTGAATCTAAATGAACAGGAAAAAAATAAGAGTCACATCTAAAGAACAAGCTATAAGTCATGCAATTTAAAAATGATCTCAAGAAGGCACCAAATTGCTAATAGCTAATTTAGGGTAAATTCTGCAGAACCTCACCTCTATGAGATTCCTCATCACACAAAAGTAAAAAAACAAACAAATGTAAGGAGTTTTGACTGAATTCTTGAAAACTGAAAACACAACAAATCAAATCTGCAAGATATTTGATTCTTTTATGCAGAAAGGCCTTAAAATGAGTATTGTAGTCGAGCATTACTATTACTACACTGAAAAACCTTTGTATAGAAACTATTTTCATTCAGAAATGACTTTTTACAAGCAAATACAAATAAATGTAAATAGATTAAATGTGACATTTTGAAGTATATTACTCTTGTTGTTTCTAATAAAACATACTCCACTAATCCTTGTTTTATTTACCACTTCAAAAAATGTGTTACATTTTATTTTAAGGTGTCTTTGTTACTGTGTAATCATACATTTGGGAATCAAGATCCACCTGTTTATTTGGGACAGAAAGCACCCTTGCAACCACCCATAGCATGTAATTAAACACAAAAATATCTTTAAAACAACCACACATTGTAAATATTCATTTTGCATGAAACTGTAAACGTTTACATTGGAACTGTGGAGCTGAAGGTAAAAAAAATTAACAAAAATAAAACCAGGTTTACCTCTCGACAAAAGCGTCCAGTTTGGCCAGCTCATCAGACAGCCCCACCAGGACATCTAATGTCCCGACCTGCAGCGTTTAGAGAAGAGAAACACTTTGATCACCATCCGGTATAATGAAGCAAAACAAACACAGCCAGGCTGGATTTGATCAGCATCGGCCCGTAGAGACGTAGAGCTTAGAGTGGCGCCGCCTCTGTTCTCATCCTGTCAGCCGGAAGGTGATTGGTCACTGGACCCTGGGCAACAGGACAAGACTTATGCATTTGCTCTGAAAAAGGCTTATTTTAGTTGCAATTAGAGGAATCGTGCATGCAAAATACCACATAAGGATACTGTGAACACGTTAAATGATGCAAAAAAATTGTTGTGTTGAGAGTTTTACATTTATTCATTTAGCTGACGCTTTTATCCAAAGCGAGATGTCAGAGGTCGCACGCCTCTGGAGCAACTAGGGGTTAAGTGTCTTGCTCAGGAACACATTGGTGTCTCACAGTGGATTCGAACCCGGATCTCTCACACCAAAGGCATGTGTCTTATCCAAACATCGCCATCGCCAAACACGAGTTTTGAAACTGAGATCGCAATAAGACTCAAAGGCACCCATCCACTTCATCAGCAGCATTGGATCTGGAAGTATTTTTGATTTCACTTCATTTTGATGGTCCATTTAACACACATTGCACCTATACGTGCACTAATTCTCATTAGAGTGTTGGAGAGTATTAGTAGACTGGTAGGTTAGGGTTAGAATAATGACATGTACTTGCAAAGTTACTTAAAGTCAGTAGAAGATCTGTTTGGAGACCATGACAATAAAGAGTCAGCAGATATTAAGAAGACTTTCTTTCTAATGTGAGTTAGTTGACATGTAGGTGCAACGGTACTTATAGTTAAAGGGACAGTTCTCCCAAAAATGAAAATTTGATGTTTATCTTCTTTAGATGTAGGTGACTTTGTTACTTCAGTAGGACACAAACTGAGATTTTAGCTCAAAACGCTGTAGTCTGTTGGTCATATAATGCAAGTGGATGGGAATCATGGCTAAAACATACAATAAAACAAAACAAACAAACTAAATCCAATTAAACCCTGCAGCTCATGACGATATACTGATGTGTAAAGACAGAAAACCATTAGTCTTTGCAAGAAACTGAACAGTATTTATATAATTTCTTTACCTCTGATGCACAAATGCCTTTTTTAAACTGTACAGCGCTTCCTCGATTGTTACTCATCAATGTATCGTCACGAGCCGCGGGGTTTAATTTGGCTTTGTTTGTGTATGTTTTTTTGTTTTACTGTATGTTTTAGTCTTGATTCCCATACACTTACATTATAAGACTGACAGATTGCAACGGTTTGAGCTAAAAATCTCAGTTTGTGTTCTACTGAAGAAACAAAGTCACCTGCATCTTGGATTCCCTGAAGAAAGAAGACAAACATCTAATTTTAATTTTTGGGGGAACTATCCCTTTAACAGAATGTGTTAAATGGACCATCAAAATAAAATGTTACCGTATTTTTTTCTAAACTATTAATTAAGAGTTGTTGATTGTATCTAAAGAAACTAATTTATTGCAAAATATGCATATATATATACACACACACACAAACGCAAATGTTTAAATATGTTGATAGCAAGACTGACTTGATTATATCATTACAACAAATGTGCTTCATGGGAGTGGGCGGAGCTAAAGAGTCATTTAATGCAATTTGCTCGCCTTGAAACCATTCATTGTTGGAATTTTCTGAACAGCATCATGGGTAATGTAGTTTTCATCACAAAATTCAGCTGTTGAACAGGATTTGTTTGTTTTCTTAAATAAGTGAATGGATGGTTTCAAGAAAAGCATGTGGGTCAAAGACGAAAAAGTGTTTAAGCATAAAAAAAAAAGTGTAATACCGCTTTAAACTGTTGTAGTTTTCCCCCCCAAAAATGCAAAAAGTTTTCTGTTTTATTTAATTGCAATTTTGTTTTTGTTTTTCTGAGCAAAAAATAAATATCATACATTTTCCCCTGATTTACAGAAGACACCCAGTAAAATGTCATTCAGTGTAACAATCCTGTCAGGCATATTTACAACAAAAATCTATTTATGACATATTAAAAGACTAATTACTTTCACCCCAAATACTAATGAGTTGTAATTTTACATTTTTAACATTTGCCACTATCCTAGGTTTTGCCCATTTGTCAGTAAGAATTTTTCACTAATTTAAAACACAATCAAATTTAGTATGCTCCATTACTCTTTTAGATATTTTAATATGTACACGTCAGAATAAGTTGTTTGAATTTATGCATAAATATTATGTTACACTGAATGACAATGTAACATTATTTCAACCAAATTTTGACATTTTATTCTCTAAAAACTTATTTTAAAACCTTAAAAGTAGACATTTTACTTACAATTAATGTGCTTTCTATGGACACAAAATCACTTTTGTACATTTCTTTTGATGCGGACATCTTAACGTCTTTGACCCATGAACCGTTGATCTTGGAATTCACAGTAGGTTGGTCTTTAAAGGTTTATAAGTTATAGCTAAATATTTGTTTCCCAATGGAGAAAGCAAACTCATTTTTTGGAGCCCCATTGAAAACAACAGTGCGTTTTACAGAAAATACCAATAAAGGAGAAATCATTAATGCCAGAGCTGGAAACGCTGCTCAGCTCAGACTGATAAAAGAGGAAGAGGAACTGATGTGACCTTGAGGTCGGGAATGTTGAACTTGTTGTTGGTGGAGAGGTTGTTGGCACGAGTCGTGGCCGTCATTAGTTTGTCCCATGTCTGCTGACAGGTCTTCTCTCCAGGAGCAGAAATCAACCAAAACTCGGTCATGGCTGCGGAGGAGCGACAAATGGAGAGTCTAATACAGAAAGACATTAATACACTCAATTAAATGTAAAAGCCAAAGATCTACTCTACTGTTTACAGACATTCAAATCTTAACTATAAATAAATTGTCATGTTATATGAGAACAATATATTTTCAATGTCTGAACACATAAATCAGTGCACATCAATGTCAAAGATCATGTTAGTTTTAGACTTGATTGAATCATTTCCTCAAAATGAATGAATGACAGTCACGAGTTGAAGCATTAGACTGACCTTGAATAGACAGAAAGCGACCAGAGTCATATTCTCATCAGATATCAGATGTTTGATGCTCTGGAGCTGTTACTGATTATGATTTTATATCAGGCTGCAGATGCTTCAAAGCATCATATCATAAACATGAGATGAACCCGAGACCGCTATAATCCACACTAGCAAATACAGCTAAATCTGCAGACGATACAGCACACAAACAGCCTTTAAAACGGTATTTTCTCAGACAGAGCTTACCTGATTTCAACGTGAACGAGATTACGCGACGATTACTTGGCAGATTTGACTCAGTAATTTTCAAAGGAGCAGTTTTAGGATTTGATATTCATAATGACACTCCAGTGTTTCCAAAGGCTTCTCTCACGGTCAGCTGATCGGCTGCTGTGATCTGCGCATGCGCAACTTCGGGCGACAGCGACACCTGGAGACCTGGAGTCATTATTGCAGCATCTTTCTCCACTATATATATATATTTACAACCAAACAAGGTACAAAATCACTTTTTCAGAATGTAACGCATTTTATTCAGCTTTGTTTGAACATAACCAAAATCAAAAAAAGAGAAGAAAAAATAAATCTTCAAAATAAAACTAATAAATACATGACATGCTTCAAAAATGAAATAGAACAAAATGGGCTTTTAAATTAAATCTACAAATCCAAGAGAGAAGTCAACCAATTTTAAAGATTTGTATAATAGTTTTACCTCATTAGACCATTGAATAAAGTTGGGATTAGATTTTTCTACCGTCTATACTTGTGAATAAAAAGGTCTCAAAACATAATAGGGAATTAATAACAAATTCAAAATCTTTGTTTTTGAGAAAAATACCAAACCGGACTAGATGGGAGTTCAGCATCCTCGGACCATAACCAGTTTAGCATCTCTCTCCAAAAAGGTTGTAGCATATTACTCAAAAAGAAAACATGATCTGAGGCATGTTTCACACAAAAAAACAAAATTATTTACAGCAAAATTTAATTTCATTCTTAAAATTCATTAGAGTCGTGAAACTTTTTGGAGGAGCTCTTTTTGAGGAATGGGGAAAGAAAAATATTTTTTTTCTAGTTTTTATTTTTTTATTTCCACCATATAAAAATCTTTAAACACATATTCTCATCTAGTTTGGATAATTAATTTAATAACTCTGTTAGTTTAATTTTTCTCACAAAAATCATAAACTTCAATGGAAAGTTGCCTCAATTCTGGGGAACTTTTGGAATTCACAATATCTTCTTTAACCATTATTCTCTAAAGTAACTGGAATGGCTCTAATCATTGTATTGTAAATATTAACAGTGCACTGAAGATCTCGAAAAACTCTCTATGTAATAGCAGATTTTAATTCTCATCTAAAAAGAACAGTAGCCCAAATCTCTTTGGATTTCCATTCCTCAAAAAATAAATAAAAATGTATGTATCTATTTTTTTTATGTTTACTTAAAATCAGATTTTATTTGCTTGAGAACACTACATTTGTTTTGCACTACTGAGCTACCGTAGTTAACAAATACACTATATTTAGAAAAATTATAGGTAAAAAAACTTAATTCAGGGAGGTTCAAGTGTTTTTTGTCATGTAGATTTTCCATTGCATTATGGGAACACCATAATATAATGTATATATGTATACATTTACATAATAAAAGTAATATTTTTGTGCACTGTTACAGTTTTTATCCATATTTTATTCATTAATTCAAATTTTGCATTATTTTTATATAATGGTTAATTAATTAGTAATTTTTTATGTGCTTTTGTCATTTATACTTTTGTATATTGCTATTCTGCTATTAAGGTTTTGTTTGTTTATTTTTTTTGTGCTAGTTCAGTTTTATTTTTTATTTATTTCCAGTTACTGATTTTAGTTATCTAACTAACTCTAACTAATTTGTAAATATGTATATGTTTAATATACAATATATAATATATATATATATATAATATATATATATATATATATATATATATATATATATATAAACAGACACACACACACACACACACACACACACACACATATATATATATATATATATATATATATATATATATATATATATATATATATATATATATATATATATATATATATATGTAAAGTATACTGTGTGTGTGTTTTTCTATATATATTATCTATCTATCTATATATATATATATATATATATATATATAATATATATATATATATATATAGATAGATAGATAGATAATACATATAAAAAACTAAAACAAAATTAATAATTGTACAGAAGATATAAATATGATATAAATATAAATCATATAAATATAACAACAACAAAAAATGTAATATATATTTCTACATATACATTTATATGTAGAATAAACAGCTGACCACTAACTTTGTTTATCATGCAGTTGCACACTTTTATGATCCAGTGGCCTGTGAGTTCATGAAGCTGACTTGTCCCTGGAGGTTAAAGGGAGGAATGCCCAGTCAGCAGCCAGCGAGGGAGGCACAGCGGCACAGTCTTTTTTTGGATAGGAGTCCCTCTTCCTGGCAGCCGGTGTCCCCCACCCTGAGTTCGAGGAAAAGCCCACAAAGGGATATGTTTATGGAGTTCAGTAGGTCTGGGGTGCATTGTTTGGGATACAATGCCGGGACAGGCTGGAGCCAAACCCCCAGATCAAACACCAGGGTGGGCTGCCCGCTGACGGGCCGACGGCCAGACCGATGGGGACATGTCTGGGCACGCGTGTTCTAATCAGTCACCCGTCTGCCGGCCCGAGCGCCTGGGGAATAAGAAACATGGCTTGTTTAGTCTCTAGGGGCGTCCAGCCCAGAGTCCAGGGTTCCAATTTGTCCCAAGCTTTTTGTTATAACCCTTGCATCCATTTCCTTAGTTAAACATGCAAATACACAACTTGGAGAACACAAAAGGATAGCAAGGTGATTTAGAAATGATTTCCAAAATTAATAGGTCCTTTGATTATAAAAAAATTTTGTCATTAGTGGAACATCTCCATCTCCAAAACGTAAATTTTCTAAATTATTTACTCATCGTTCTTTCTCAACATGCTGCTATATTATTATCATATTTTGTTTAAAAAAAAAAAAACTAAAGCAGATTGTGTGCTATAAAATCAGAATTGCAGAAGAAAAGTCTTAATTACGTTTTTTATTTTTTATTCCTTGATGGAGTTGCGAGATTTAAACTCAGAATTCAGAGAAAAAAAAAAGTCAGAAGAGACTGTGAGAATCGTGAAATGTAAAGTCAGAATCGGGAAATATAAAGTCAGAATTGCGAGATATAAAGTCAGAATTGGGAGATATAAAGTCAGAATTGCGAGATATAAAGTCAGAATTGCGAGATATGAAGTCAGAATTGGGAGATATAAAGTCAGAATTGCGAGATATAAAGTCAGAATTGCGAGATATAAAGTCAGAATTGCGAGATATAAAGTCAGAATCGCGAGATATAAAGTCAGAATCGCGAGATATAAAGTCAGAATTGCGAGATATATTGGGAGATATAAAGTCAGAATTGGGAGATATAAAGCGAGAATAGGGAGATATAAAGTCAGAATTGCGAGATATGAAGTCAGAATTGGGAGATATAAAGTCAGAATTGCGAGATATAAAGTCAGAATTGCGAGATATGAAGTCAGAATTGCGAGATATGAAGTCAGAATTGGGAGATATAAAGTCAGAATTGCGAGATATAAAGTCAGAATTGCGAGATATGAAGTCAGAATTGGGAGATATAAAGTCAGAATTGCGAGATATGAAGTTAGAATTGCGAGATATGAAGTCAGAATTGGGAGATATAAAGTCAGAATTGCGAGATATATTGGGAGATATAAAGTCAGAATTGGGAGATATAAAGCGAGAATAGGGAGATATAAAGTCAGAATTGCGAGATATGAAGTCAGAATTGGGAGATATAAAGTCAGAATTGCGAGATATAAAGTCAGAATTGTGAGATATGAAGTCAGAATTGCGAGATATGAAGTCAGAATTGGGAGATATAAAGTCAGAATTGCGAGATATAAAGTCAGAATTGCGAGATATGAAGTCAGAATTGCGAGATATGAAGTCAGAATTGGGAGATATAAAGTCAGAATTGCGAGATATGAAGTCAGAATTGCGAGATATGAAGTCAGAATTGGGAGATATAAAGTCAGAATTGCGAGATATAAAGTCAGAATTGCGAGATATGAAGTCAGAATTGGGAGATATAAAGTCAGAATTGCGAGATATGAAGTCAGAATTGCGAGATATGAAGTCAGAATTGGGAGATATAAAGTCAGAATTGCGAGATATGAAGTCAGAATTGCGAGATATGAAGTCAGAATTGCGAGATATGAAGTCAGAATTGGGAGATATAAAGTCAGAATTGCGAGATATAAAGTCAGAATCGCGAGATATGAAGTCAGAATTGGGAGATATAAAGTCAGAATTGCGAGATATAAAGTCAGAATCGGGAGATATAAAGTCAGAATCGGGAGATATAAAGTCAGAATCGGGAGATATAAAGTCAGAATTGCGAGATATGAAGTCAGAATTGGGAGATATAAAGTCAGAATTGCGAGATATAAAGTCAGAATTGGGAGATATAAAGTCAGAATTGCGAGATATGAAGTCAGAATTGGGAGATATAAAGTCAGAATTGCGAGATATAAAGTCAGAATTGCGAGATATGAAGTCAGAATTGGGAGATATAAAGTCAGAATTGCGAGATATAAAGTCAGAATTGCGAGATATAAAGTCAGAATTGCGAGATATAAAGTCAGAATCGCGAGATATAAAGTCAGAATCGCGAGATATAAAGTCAGAATTGCGAGATATATTGGGAGATATAAAGTCAGAATTGGGAGATATAAAGCGAGAATAGGGAGATATAAAGTCAGAATTGGGAGATATAAAGTCAGAATTGGGAGATATAAAGTCAGAATTGCGAGATATAAAGTCAGAATTGGGAGATATAAAGTCAGAATTGCGAGATATGAAGTCAGAATTGGGAGATATAAAGTCAGAATTGGGAGATATGAAGTCAGAATTGGGAGATATAAAGTCAGAATTGGGAGATATGAAGTCAGAATTGGGAGATATGAAGTCAGAATTGGGAGATATAAAGTCAGAATTGCGAGATATAAAGTCAGAATTGGGAGATATAAACTCAGAATTAGGAGATATAAACTCAGTATTATGAGATATAAAGTCAGAATTGCGAGATATAAAGTCAGAATTGGGAGATATAAAGTCAGAATTGGGAGATATAAAGTCAGAATTGGGAGATATGAAGTCAGAATTGGGAGATATAAAGTCAGAATTGGGAGATATAAAGTCAGAATTGGGAGATATAAAGTCAGAATTGGGAGATATAAAGTCAGAATTAGGAGATATAAAGTCAGAATTGCGAGATATAAAGTCAGAATTAGGAGATATAAAGTCAGAATTGGGAGATATAAAGTCAGAATTGGGAGATATAAAGTCAGAATTGGGAGATATAAAGTCAGAATTGGGAGATATAAAGTCAGAATTGGGAGATATAAAATCAGAATTGGGAGATATGAAGTCAGAATTGGGAGATATAAAGTCAGAATTGGGAGATATAAAGTCAGAATTGGGAGATATGAAGTCAGAATTGGGAGATATAAAGTCAGAATTGGGAGATATAAAGTCAGAATTGGGAGATATAAAGTCAGAATTGGGAGATATAAAGTCAGAATTGGGAGATATAAAGCGAGAATTGGGAGATATAAAGTCAGAATTGGGAGATGTAAAGTCAGAATTGGGAGATGTAAAGTCAGAATTGGGAGATGTAAAGTCAGAATTGGGAGATATAAACTCAGTATTATGAGATATAAAGTCAGAATTGGGAGATATAAAGTCAGAATTGGGAGATATAAAGTCAGAATTGGGAGATATAAAGCGAGAATTGGGAGATATAAAGTCAGAATTGCGAGATATAAAGTCAGAATTGGGAGATATAAAGTCAGAATTGGGAGATATAAAGTCAGAATTGGGAGATATAAAGTCAGAATTGGGAGATATAAAGCGAGAATTGGGAGATATAAAGCGAGAATTGGGAGATATAAAGCGAGAATTGGGAGATATAAAGCGAGAATTGGGAGATATAAACTCAGAATTGTGAGATATAAAGTCAGAATTGTGAGATGTAAACATTTGTGAGACTACAAATTGACATGTAACTGTAGTCCAGGCCTATACAAATCTTGCCCTGGAGGGTTGGAGCTAAACTTTGCATTGCACTGGCCGTCCAGGGCAAGATTCGAATAGCCCTGGGGTAGTCAATATGACTTACAATCTTCTTTAGTCATATGAACATTTTTTGTTAGCCCACATTTTTCTCAAACTGATACATCGTCCACAAGCAGACTAATCAAATTCCACAGAGATAAAATCCAACTGATGTTCTCTTTGTCAGGATAAGGGTGAATATTTATTGAAAGGGGGTCAAGGAAATGGGTGAGTTCATTTGTGTGCTGGGTGGAGAGATAAAAGGTGACAGACAGTGATGGAAAACAAAAGATAAGCTCTATTGTTTTAGTTATAATAAACTCACTGTCTATCCATTTAGCCTGCTGGCAATGACCTTCACGTGTTTTTAACAGATAAAAATGAAATGTATAGTAAAGCATAAAGTAGTTTCCATTTCTTTTCCATTTACTTCATCTTTAACAATACAACTAGCTCAAACCAGCATTTTGTGCCTTCTAATTACTGTTAAAAAGTATCTTAACCCTGTAAAACCTTTTTTTTTTTTTTTGGAGTATCATATTTGATACATCAGGTTTTATATAGTCTGATATAGTGAGAATATTGAGGAAAAACATAAACTAAGCAAAAATATGCATTTTGGTGCAGATGCTGATATTAATATGGCTAAAAAGTGATGTAATTCTGATGCTTGTAATGTAAATCAATGAGATCTTTATAACACTATTTATAAAGGTACTGACATAAACTCATCTAAATATCAGTTTTAACTCTATATCTCCAGTAATGTGTCTCAGTAAGACGAGATGTTAGTGATCTGCACATATAACACAGTGATTGAGAGCTGAAGAAATCAAGATGTGAGATGTTCTGGAGGCTTGTGAAGATCATTCCTCCGCTGAGGAACAGTGAAAGTTAAGCTTCTGGAAACAAACGCTCCTCAAAAGATCCTGAGGATCGGATTTGAGACACAAAAACATGATTGATGGAGAATCACGTAAAGGTGAGCTGCATGAATGCAGTAAATATGCGTCTGGATATATCACTTTAGGTTTGTGTCTAAAAATAAACTGCATGAAAAATATTCACTCGACTAAAAAGTGTGGCAACTAGCGCAGTCTTTCCTGTGATGCAATACTGTTGATATTTCCAGTCACTTAATGATCTCATTACTTTCACTGGAAAATTTCACAATTTTATTGTTACAAGAATGTCCTTTGTTTTCTAAGATTCAGATCAGATTATCTGAAATACTTTAGGTTGTTGGAGAGTTCCTTTATGTTGTATTGTATTTAGGGCCTTGAAGCTCAGGAGAATTCCTGTTGCTCAACAGCAGTATTATTGCATATGGCAGGCAA